>NC_086448.1:729631676-729856676 GCF_028390025.1 Pseudophryne corroboree | reverse complement strand
CCGTGTTTGGATAGGCATGCACGGATCCACTTTGTGGTCAGTGGTTGACCGAAAGTAACCTCACCGCTGACCACAAAGTTCCCACCATTGGTTACAATGGAGCGCATAGGCGCTACATTGTAACACTGCCGTGTGCTGCCTGTCATACAGTACAGGAGCACACAGCCAATCAGGAGGGTGCCACAATGTGGCGCTCCCTGATTGGCTGATGGAACCCTCTTAGACTTAAGTCAGAGGGGGTTTCTGGCATTCGGGGAAAGGGGTCCCATGTGAAAACATGGGGCCCCTTTCAGTGCGAGGTCGGGTGTCCGTTTTTTTATTTTGACAAGTACCTCGATTACAAATGGATTACAAGAAGAAGAGCCTTCTACACTGGATTTTGTGAGTATAATTTTTTCAACAGGTACACCATGGATTCTACATGGAGAAGAGGACCGACCCTTGTGTGAACATAGGTAAGTATGTGTATATGGAGGTGTGTATGTATGCATTAAAGTTATACTTTCAAGGTGTGTGTCTTATGATTTTATTGGGGTATTTTTTTAGTAGTAGTACTACAGGTACCAGCGCGCCCGGTTTTCCTCCGCATGCTGGTACTTGTGGTTCTCCAAGTACCAGCTTGCGGGGGAGGCTTGCTGGGACTTGTAGTACTGCTACTAAAAACAATATTCTTTTTTTTACAAAACGGCTATCAGCCTCCCATCCGCAGCCCTTGGATGGGGGGGACAGCCTCGGGCTTCACCCCTGGTCCTTGGGTGGCTGGAGGGGGGGACCCCTTGATTGAAGGGGTCCCCACTCCTCCAGGGTACCCCGGCCAGGGGTGACTAGTTGGTTATGTAATGCCAGGGCCGCCGGGACCTATATAAAAGTGTCCCCCGGCTGTGGCATTATGTATCTGGCTAGTGGAGCCCGGTGCTGGTTTCAGAAATACGGGGGATCCCTACGCTTTTTGTCCCCCGTATTTTTGGAACCAGGACCAGGCACAGAGCCCGGTGCTGGTTGTTTAAATATGGGGGAACCTCTATCATTTTTTGCCCCATATTTTTGCAACCAGGATCGGCTCAAAGAGCCCGAGGCTGGTTTTGCTTAGGAGGGGGGACCCCACGCAATTTTTTTAAAGATTTTAACACTGTTTTTTTTTTTTAACAAGGTGCACAATGAAGCCCAGCACGGATCTCTCAGATCCGGCCGAGATTCATTGTATTAAAGTCGGCAGTGTTTTACAAGTCACTCACGTAAAACACTGCCTAAAAAAACGAATGACATCGACATCGGTAAAACCGAAAATGCAGAATACGGCAGCTTAGTAAATTAGTCGTACTAAATTCAAAAAGTTGCATATTTACACTTTCGATGTCATTCGTGATTGTACTTTGACCTCAAACGGGAAAATACGATTTTTAGTAAATATACCCCAGGGAGTGTTTTTCAGGCAGACAACGTATACTGGTGGTCACTGTCAGCAAAACTCTGCACTGTACTCCTCCTATATAATACAGCTGCTCCCCAGTCCCCACAATTAAGCAGTGTGAGCACAGATATATGCAGCACACTGAGCACAGATATGGAGTGTTTTTCAGGCAGACAACGTATACTGGTGGTCACTGTCAGCAAAACTCTGCACTGTACTCCTCCTATATAATATACTGGTGGTCCCCAGTCCGCGCAATAAAGCAGTGTGAGCACAGATATATGCAGCACACTGTGCACAGATATGGAGTGTTTTTCAGGCAGACAACGTATACTGGTGGTCACTGTCAGCAAAACTCTGCACTGTACTCCTCCCATATAATATACTGGTGGTCCCCTGTCCCCACAATAAAGCAGTGTGAGCACAGATATATGCAGCATACTGAGCACAGATATGGAGTGTTTTTCAGGCAGACAACGTATACTGGTGGCCACTGTCAGCAAAACTCTGCACTGTACTCCTCCTATATAATACAGCTGCTCCCCAGTCCCCACAATTAAGCAGTGTGAGCACAGATATATGCATCACACTGAGCACAGATATGGAGTGTTTTTTTTAGGCAGACAACGTATACTGGTGGTCACTGTCAGCAAAACTCTGCACTGTACTCCTCCTATATAATATACTGGTGGTCCCCTGTCCCCACAATAAAGCAGTGTGAGCACAGATATATGCAGCACACTGAGCACAGATATGGAGTGTTTTTCAGGCAGACAACGTATACTGGTGGTCACTGTCAGCAAAACTCTGCACTGTACTCCTCCTATATAATACAGCTACTCCCCAGTCCCAACAATTGAGCAGTGTGAGCACAGATATATGCAGCACACTGAGCACAGATATGGAGTGTTTTTCAGGCAGACAACGTATACTGGTGGTCACTGTCAGCAAAACTCTGCACTGTACTCCTCCTATATAATACAGCTGCTCCCCAGTCCCCACAATTAAGCAATAAGCACAAATATTTTTGCATCAAGAATTCAAGATTAATAAACGGAGAGGACGCCAGCCACGTCCTCTCCCTAACATTTCCAATGCACGAGTGAAAATGGCGGTGACGCGCGGCTGCTTATATAGAATCCGAATCTCGCGAGAATCCGACAGCGGGATGATGACGTTCGGGCGCGCTCGGGTTAACCGAGCCATACGGGAGAATCCAAGTATGCCTCGGACCCGTGTAAAATGGGTGAAGTTCGGGGGGGTTCGGTTTCGGAGGAACCGTACCCGCTCATCACTATAAATAACTGGTAATAAATAAATCATGAACTAATCAATGTTTGCTATTTAAGGGGGATCCGGTCTGCGGGGGAGGGAGGGTTAGGTTTAGGCTGCATGGACGGGTGGTTAGGGTTAGGCTGCGGAGGGGGAGGGTTAGGGTTAGGCTACGGAGGGGAGGTTTAGGGTTAGGGTCAGGCTGCGGGAGGATAGGGATTAGGTGTAGTTTATCAAGTAGGTGTCAGGATCCTAAACATCGGGATGCCGCTGTCGGTATTCTGACTGCCGACATCTCAAGCATCGGGATCCTGATACCATCCGTGCTTTAGTATTTTCTGCCTTCCATCCAGCAGGGTCCCGAAGGTCTTGCATGCCAGACTCTGGTGACCTTTATATACTGTAGTTGTGGTCACTTGCTGCCATTGTGGCTTTTGACAAATGTTGTTATATTATTTTAATATATTGTTGGTGGTTTTTATTTATTTATTCATTCATTCATTCATTCATTCATTCATTCATTCATCCATCCATTTTTACTACTTGACAATTGGCAACACTTCCCTTTGTTGCTCTGCAGATCCTAAAGGGCAGTACACACGGAGAGAGATGTGTGCTGAGCGATCTGTCACAGACCGCTCAGCACACATCTCTCCCACGCTCAGCACAGCGCGATGTTTGCTGAGCGAGGGGGTGGACAGAGGGAGGCCGCTCATTTCACCCAGCGGGCCTTTCACTCAGATTGTGCCTGCATGCATTCTAATTCTAGCATCGGTGATAGCGACGCCTAGAATTGTACATGATACTATTGTTGGGTAACATTGAGGGGATGAGTGATATATTAGGCTACAAGTTTATCAGCAGTACTGTAAAGGCCCTATGAAAGAAGTCTCAGAGCTGCACATTACTGATCATAACTGCCGTACAGTATTAAATATTTGAGCACATTATATTAAATATATCCATAACACTGGAAAAGGTGACCTATTACACCTGGTGGATATTTTGACTGTAACATATGGATCACAAATATGTGATACACACACCATAATTACAGCTGTGCCCGAACTAGCCTTTGAATTAGAACATAAACATTATGAATGCAAATGTCCACAAGTTACTCCTGCTGTTAATATTTCCAACACATTATTAGTGTTACTAAACAACATAACATAATTAAGCCATACACTGTAATTTTAAAATCCATTTTAGAAGGCAGCTAAGGACTGTTTAATTGTGAACTTACCCAGGTATAAACAATATCCTTGACCACTATTAGTGGCGGTAAAATCTGCTACATTATTTGGATACATTGGTATCCAATTATAATGCATTATATTGCATCAATTATAATGCAACATTGCATATACACACCTGCTGTGGAAATAACTATTAAAGGGATACATTTGACAGTGTTTTGGAATAACAGGGAAGCAGTAAGGCAATTTTATGTTTGTCAATATATATAGTACTGTTACAGTACAAGACTTACGAATAATAGAAGCCATGGTAGTGCTAACAACATGGCCGCAACTAGGGGGGGGCTAGGGGGGCAAGCGACCTGGACGCCATATTGGGGGTCGCCGACACCCCCTCTCTATGCGGCAGCGGTAGCTTAGAGCCGGCAGAGCTCAATCTACAGACTCTACTAGCTGCCGCCTATCAAGCAGCCGGGCACACCACATTGCTGTGATGAAACTCAAAATAAACTACATCTCCCAGCAGCCCTTGCTGCCGGGAGCTGTAGTTTACTTTCAGTTTCCTCTGTAGCGTGTTGTGCCCGGCAGAGACGGATTTAGAGGGGGCACTGGAGACAAGTTACCCCATCCTCCCCCCCACTGCCTTTAATCGTCGCAGCAGTGCACTATGGGTGTGTACCACTTGACCGACGCCGGTATACATGCATTGAGATGCCCAGAGGGGGAAGGGGAGCGTAACAAAGCCCTTTGCGGTCTCACTGAGTCACCACGCTGCTGCCTTGGTGGTGTGCAAAGTTCCCCACAGGTTCTATTCCCACTGTATGGGTGTCGTGGAAATAGTCTATCGCAGAGGGGATTTAGATCTCATGGGGCCCTAAGCAAGATACTGATTTGGGGGCCCCCTTCCTCAAACAATCCATAACACTATATTTTCTTCCTGATTTATTCCCCTTACATTATTTGTAATTTTCCTCCTTATATTTTAGTTTTAAATCTTTAAACATTACTTGCATCACAAACATTAAAAAGGTACATAAAAGCACAGTGCGAACATAATATTTAATTATCACCACACGGCAGGAGCCGAAATTCATATTATGCCACATACTATGAGCCGAAATTCACATTACACCACATGGTAATAGTAAAAATGTGTATTATGCACCACAGTGTGAACCAAAGTATACATTACGCCACACACACAGTATGAGCCGAAATTCATATTACGCCATACGGTATGAGTAGAAATGCATATTATGCACCACAGTATGAGCCGAAATATACACAGCTCAAAAAAATAAAGGGAACACTTAAACAACACAATGTAATTCCAAGTCAATCACACTTCTGTGAAATCAAACTGTCCACTTAGGAAGCAACACTGATTGACAATCAATTTCAAATGCTGTTGTGCAAATGGAATAGACAACAGGTGGAAATTATAGGCAATTAGCAAGACACCCCCAATAAAGGTGTTGTTCTGCAGGTGGTGACCACAGACCACTTCTCAGCTCCTATGCTTTCTGGCTGATGTTTTGGTCACTTTTGAAAGCTGGCGGTGCTTTCACTCTAGTGGTAACATGAGACGGAGTCTACAACCCACACAAGTGGCTCAGGTAGTGCAGCTCATCCAGGATGACACATCAATGTGAGCTGTGGCAAGAAGGTTTGCTGTGTCTGTCAGCAAAGTGTCCAGAGCATGGAGGCGCTTCCAGGAGACAGGCCAGTACATCAGGAGATGTGGAGGAGGGCAACAACCCAGCAGCAGGACTGCTACCTCCGTCTTTGTGCAAGGAGGAACAGGAGGAGCACTGCCAGAGCCCTGCAAAATGACCTCCAGCAAGCCACAAATGTGCATGTGTCTACTCAAATGATCAGAAACAGACTCCATGTGGGTGGTTTGAGGGCCCGACGTCCACAGGTGGGGGTTGTACTTACAGCCCAACACCGTGCAGGATGTTTGGCATTTGCCAGAGAACACCAAGATTGGCAAATTTGCCACTGGCGCCCTGTGCTCTTCACAGATGAAAGCAGGTTCTCACTGAGCACATGTGACAGATGTGACAGAGTTTGCAGACACCAAGGAGAACATTCTGCTGCCTGCAACATCCTCCAGCATGACCGGTTTGGCAGTGGGTCAGTAATGGTGTGGGGCGGCATTTCTTTGGGGAGCCGCACAGCCCTCCATGTGCTCGCCAGAGGTAGCCTGACTGCCATTAGGTACCGAGATGAGATCCTCAGACCCCTTGTGAGACCATATGCTGGTGCGGTTGGCCCTGGGTTCCTCCTAATGCAAGACAATGCTAGACCTCATGTGGCTGGAGTGTGTCAGCAGTTCCTGCAAGATGAAGGCATTGATGCTATGGACTGGCCCGCCCGTTCCCCAGACCTGAATCCAATTGAGCACATCTGGGACATCATGTCTCGCTCCATCCACCAATGCCACGTTGCACCACAGACTGTCGAGGAGTTGGCGGATGCTTTAGTCCAGGTCTGGGAGGAGATCCCTCAGGAGACCATCCGCCACCTCATTAGGAGCATGCCCAGGCATTGTAGGGAGGTCATACAGGCACGAGGAGGCCACACACACTACTGAGCCTCATTTTGACTTGTTTTAAGGACATTACATCAAAGTTGGATCAGCCTGTAGTGTGTTTTTCCACTTTAATTTTGAGTGTGACTCCAAATCCAGACCTCCATGGGTTAATAAATTTGATTTCCATTGATCATTTTTGTGTGATTTTGTTGTCAGCACATTCAACTATGTAAAGAACAAAGTATTTAATAAGAATATTTCATTCATTCAGATCTAGAATGTGTTATTTTAGTGTTCCCTTTATTTTTTTGAGCAGTGTACATTATACCACACAGTATGAGCCAAAAATTCATATTACGCCACATGATATGAGTCAAAATGCATATTATGCCACACACTATGAGCCAAAATATACATTGCGCCACACAGTATGACCTAAAATTCATATTACGCCAAACGATACGAGTAAAAATGCATATTATGCACCACAGTATGAGCTGAAATATACATTACGCCACACAGTCCACCCTCCCACAGCATCCATGCCTTCCCCCCCTCCCCACATGCTGATTGTTGGCCTCACCGGGCTCACCCTCTCCTCCAGCAGTACTGGCAGTGGCAGGCACACTGCCAGTCTCACCCCCTTGCCGATTGCGCTCCCCCACTGGCAGGCACCCCCCCCCCAACCCATCAAGAAGCAGGAAGGATGAGGATTATCCCATTAGCTTCACCCCCCCCCCCCCACGCCACCGCACACACTTTATAGGCAGCCCAGGCCGCAGCCGCAGTACTCACTGAGCACTGACAGCTCTCCTCCTTCAATCCTCCGACGGTGGTCAGGCTCTCTCCTATGGCTGGGCAGCGGCTCTCCTCTCTCCTGTGGCTGGGCAGCGGCTCTCCTCTCTCCTGTGGCTGGGTAGCGGCTCTCCTCACGCAACCCGCTCCATCTCCCGGTCTCCGTGCTGCAGTGCTGCTGGTCAGTCACATGGAGGAGAGAAGGAGGGGGTACACTGTGGGTGTGAGCTGGCTCTGGTCCCAGTGACAGCTGTCCAATCAGCGTGCGTTGACAGCTTGCTGGGTCCGGGCCAGTTTAGAATGATGCATGTTTAAAAAAAAAATCTCCTATGCAGCGCCGCTACTTATGGCAATCCGTGGCCGCGGCCGGTACCCCTGAGACTCAAGGGGCCATAAGCGTATGCCTTGGATGCCTAGCGGCAAATCCGCCCCTGGTCCTGTCGGGATTGTGAGGGGACAGGATATAGGTGCCAGGATTGTGACTGGCGGTCTCCAGACTGCCGGTCAAATAACTTTATTCAGTGCACTACAGTGCACTGCTGAACTGGAAAAGAAGAGGCAGCCGGTGGTCTAAAAAGGGTATGTGACTACCTGGCACTACCAGGCCAGCCAGCAGCAATGGACAGAGGAGGGGAGGAGAGCAGCAGCACAGCCTAAATAGTGAGTGTGACACAGGGAAGGGGCACTGTATGTGTATGTGATTACTATATATGTGTGACTGTATGAATGTGTGACTGTATGTGGCTAGGTGTGTGACTACATATTTGTAAGTGTGGTTGTGTGTGACAGCATGTACAGTATGTGTATAGGGATTTGGTATGTTTAACCGATAGATGGAATGGCGCTGTCGGTATACCTAGAGCTGGCAACCCATCTGTTGGAATAACGTCATCGAGGCAGCGAGTCCCTTCGCAGTCAGGGTTCCATCTGTCTGTATTTCACAGGCTGTCGGGATTCTGGCGTCGGTCTCCTGAATGCTGGCATCCCAAGAGCAGGCATTTTCACTGCACCCCATGCATAGGTGTGTCATTTTATGTATGTATCATAAGAAGATTTGCAGCAGCTACCATCCCTTTGCCCATATGGAGCTGACAGGGACGTGCAGACAGGGGAGTCAGGGGAGGCAGTGCCTCCCCTGTCATTAACCACTTAACTGACAAATTTTCCCTTCAAAATCGTTCATAACATTGTTTTTTGAATATTTTTTCTTTAAAATTGTTTAAAAATAATTTTTTTTACAATATTTAAATATTATACTACGCACATCTGCAGAACGGATCTCCTCGTCAAAAACTGGGGGACACAGTGGGGCGACGCGGTTGCATGAGATCTGACCATGCCAGTTAAGTGTTTTTTTTAATGATTTAAATAATGCAAAGAAGATACTTATGACACATATTCTGTGTCATAAGTATCTCCTTTATATTAATCTAATAATTTTCAGTGTAAATATATTGTTTAATTTGATTTCGGAGGCACCAAGAGTGTTGCCTCCCGCTGTCAATTGTAAATAGCCTGATGCAGGGGGCGGAGAGGGGGCGGGGCCAAGCAGAGCGCTGTAAAAGCTCAATGAAAAAATCAGTGTAAACGGCACCTATACAAGTGCCTCAGTGCAGGGATGTGCTTTTCAGCCCATATTAAAGCACGCCCCTGTCACTGAAGGCAGATGTGATTGGGCACTGGGCAGCAGATGCAGCACTGACAGTGACTGCATCTGACTGCAGTGCCGTAACTAGACATTTTAGCGCTGTGTGCAGGAAACAGCATCGGCGCCCCCCCATATTTAAAATAATGCCAGTGCGTGCACAACCAAAATATATGGGCGTGGCTTCATGGGGAAGGGGCGTGAACACAAAATAATACCAATTCATATTACGCTGCACAGTAGTCTCCATTATTCAAATTACGCCGCACAGTAGCGCCACTTACACACATTACACCAGGTAGAGCCCCATTTTACACATTACTCCAGGTAGAGCTCCTATCTCACATTATGCCAGGTAGAGCCCCTTTTACACATTATGGCAGGCAAAGCCCCTGTCACACATTATGGCAGGCAGAGTCCTTTTTTACACATTACGACAGGCAGAGCCCCTTCTTACACATTACGGCAGGCAGAGCTCCCTTTTACACATTACGGCAGGCAGGGGGAGCCGTGGGAGTGCAGCAGCACAAAGGGACCAAAAGAGGGGGGAACCGCGGGAGCGCAGCACATGGGGGATTTACTTGTAGCCAGCGCTTCCACTGACTATATGCAGCAGAGGCTCCCGCTGGTCGGAGCTTGGGACTGCGGGCACCGGATGCTGCATCAGCGCTTAGGGGAGTGGGAGCGGGAACGGAAGTAGCGGCTGTCATTAGGGGGAATATGCGGCTACTCAGTGTGTATGTAGAAGGTGCGCCCACAGGGCAAATGCGCTGTGGGCAATGCACCTTCTGCACTCACCTAGTTACGGACCTGTCTGGCTGTCACTGTCAGTGCTGTACAGGGAGGTAGAGAGTTAGTGTCAGCCAGTGTCTGCTGAAGTGTGTCAGTGCATGTAAGTGTTTAGTTATACACACAGTCACTGTCACACAGTTTATCCTATAATGGCTATTTTGTTGTCCCGGTCTTTCAATAACTTAATATTTATTAAGTTAATGGAAGCTGTGGACAACAAAATTATATTAATGTCCTCCTCACACTCCCCCCCCCCCCCCCCCCGTTCCACACATGCAGGGTTTGTTATTTAATTTTATACAAATGCACTTTATTTAGCAGGCACACTTTGCGGCACCGGACCCAGCATCAGGGGCGGTGGGCGGTAGCGGGCACCTGGAGCTGTAATGGGCGGCGGTGGGACTTAAGCGGCGGAAGGACTTTAGTGGCAGCGGTATTTTAATGGCGGCAGGCAGCAGGTACCGGCGGCGTGGCCGGACTCAGCGGGCATTTTGGCTGCAGGTCTGGATCATGGATCCAGTCCCTGTCAGCCATTAGGGCACCACAGTCAATTTCATAAATGGCCACCACGAGCCAATCATGGCTCACTGCATCATCGCCCCGCCCCCGGGGCTGGCTTATAGAAGCAAGCACGAGCCGGTGGCAAGCAGTTCGTATGCGGGGTTGACGCAGGGAAGAGCTCCATAAGAAAGAGAAATTAAGTCCTGGTGCCTGGTGGCCATGAAAAAGAGCGTAAAGGCTGCCACCCACTAAGTGAAAACGTCAGAAGCCCTGGGGAGGCAGCAGCCATGAAAAAGAGCTTACAGGCTGCTGCCCCCTAGGCGAAGACGCCGAAAGCCCTTGTGGGCAACAGCCTGCCAGGGGAAGACGCCAGAAACCTGGTGGGTTGGCAGCTGCGAATAAAAGCTATATGGCCGCCAACCTGCTAGGAGAAGATGCCGGAAGCCCTGGTGGGAGCCAACCCACCAGGCAAAAACCAGGCAAAAACGCCAGGCAAAAACGCCGGAATCCCTGGTGGGTTGGCGGCCGCAAAATAGAGCTATATGGCTGTCAGCCCGCCGGGTGCAGATGCTGGAAGCTTTCTGGTGGTTTGGCGGCTATGAAACAGAGCTATATGGCCGCCATCCCGCCAGGCGAAGACGCCGGAAGCCCTGGTGAGCACCAGGCGAAGACAGCAGATGCCCTGATGGGTTGGCAGCCACAAAAAGAGCTATATGGCCACCGGCCCGCCAGGCGAAGCTGCAGATAGCTAATATATTAAAAAAGTTAGTGTTGTATTTTTATTTTAATATTTTAATTACGGGGGACTATAGGTACCAGCAAACCTTTATTGCCCTGCATGCTGGTACTTGTGGTTCTCCAGGTACAAGCATGAGGGGAAGGCTTGCTGGGACTTGTAGTCCCATTGTAAAGGACAATATTACTTTTTGCACAAACTATCAACCCTGCACCCACCACCCAGGGGTGTGGAGGATAGCCCTGGGCTTTAGAAAAGGCCTGGGGTACCCTGGAGAGGAGGACCCCTTTATTGGGGAGGTCCCCACTTCCCTAGAAATCTCTGGCCTTGGCTGAATAGTTAGGGGGGCCTGAATGCTTTGACCATGGTACCCCATAAAGTGTGTCCCCTGGCTGTGGCATTACCCCCCCCCCCCCCCCCCCCCTTCCTTGCTGGTGGAGCCTGGTGTTGGTTCTCTAAATATGGGGACCCATACAATTTTCCCCCCATATTTTTTAGAACCAGGCTGGCTCCTAGGGCCCACTGCTGGTCCATTAAATAGTGGGGACACCTACACTTTTTTTTATGTAGCTTTAACCTGGCCTGGCTCAAATATCCCAGGGATCAGGTGCAAACGCAGAATTTTTAAAGAGGGATTTTGATAGATTATAAAGTGAAGAGATACTCAGCACTCTGATTATTCAATCATTATTACAGCTTGCCCCATGCCCTCAACAGCAAAGATATGCAGGATATATGGTATACATAGCAGCAGCACTCTCAGGTCATTATACAAATGCATACCTCCCAATTTCTAATACTTTTGAGTCAGGACACTCGCACGGCGTAGCCAAGCACGTCCCTAAAAAGGGGTGTGGAATTGGATGGGAGGGGCGTGGCTACAGCTGAGTGGGCATGGCCATGCGACGAGGACCCATTTTCCATCATTTTGGGGGCATGCCCAGCGCTCCATGAGCAGCACCGGCTCACTCCCTGCACTGAATAGATGCTGTGATCATGCACACAGCATCTAATCAGAGATCACATGCTGCATTGTAGAGCAGAGCAGCAGGTGATCAAAGCCTCCCCCAACTGCCCCCCCCCCCGCGGGAGGGACAACGGGACAGTGTCCGAATAGCGGGACTGTTCCGCTGAAATCAGGACAGTTGGGAGGTATGCAAATGAATGGGCTAACGTCCCACTGATACAATGGTTTAATTTTATTTCAAATCAGGCTTTTTTGAGCCTGACCATGGTTGAAATTAAACGAAACGTTGCATCAATGGGACGTTAGCCCATTCATTTGTATGATGTTGACCTGAGAGTGCCGCTGCTATGTACACCAAATAAATATATATATATATATATATATATATATATATGCAGAATTTCAGCGGCACTCAGGAAAATAAATCACACAGACGCAGCCACTTAGAGCAAGCCAACGTTTCAATGCTGTCGCATTTTCGTCAGGGCATTAACAAAATGTAAAAACACTCACCATTATATGTGCTCCCCTCACCATCAAAGTCCGCGCCGCCGGCTCCACTTCCGGTAGGCTGACGCTTTCCAATGACGTCACCCAGTGCGCCCATCACCATGGAGACAACTGATACACTGATAAAATACGATACAGTATACAGCATAGTCATGCAATCCAGCATAGATTTTCTACTTTACAAAATGCATATATATTACTTATTAAATGTACAGAGACACTATAGAACCAACTCAAAAAGTTTAAAGAAAACTATTGAAGCCTGATTGTTCATTTAACCCCCGAGGATTTAGAGCGTCCAATAGAAATATCCACCTAGCTTCACGTTGTAACAACATCTTTGATCTATTACCTCCCCTCGTTAATGGGGGTATATGGTCTATAATTTTGTGTTTAAGGGAGGTCGGTGAGTGGCCAGCTGTGGCGAAATGTCTCGCCACTGGTTGCTCACTATTCCCAGACAAGACTGCTTCCCGAATAGCATACCTATGCTGACCCATGCGCACTTTAAATGCACATTCTGTCTTTCCTATATAGTATTTGCCACAGGGGCAAATCAGGACATATATAACAAATTTTGACATGCACGATAGTCTGTGCCTAATTTTAAATTTTTTTCCTGTGTAAGGATTTTTAATGGTGTCCCCGGTCAACATGTATCCACATGTGACACAACCTGTGCACTTAAAGCACCCATTTTTAGGTGCTCCAAAGAAGGTGACAGTTGGTTTTTTATCAAAATTTGTAATATCACTATGTACAATATAATCACGTAGGTTCTTGCCTCTCGAATAGCTACACATGATTTGTTTACTATGTATGCTAGGCAGATCTTTGTCCGTCGTTACTATTGGCCAATTTGATCGAATTGCCTTCCTGATTTTATTACTAGCGACATTATAACGATTAGGCCATATAATCTTATTAGCCGTAGACTTCTTAGATTTAGATTTAAGTGTTTCTGATCTAGGGATTGACATAACTTTTTGTTTTAAGTTTAACAGTGCCTGTTTTTTGTAACCCCTTGCCACAAATTTATTGATCATAAGATCTAGTTGGGGAGATACATCATTCTCATCACTGCAGATACGTCTCACACGTAAAAACTGTGAGAAGGGCAAACCTTTTTGTATATTTACCGGGTGATGACTAGTGGCACTTAATAATGTATTACGATCTGTGGGCTTAACAAATAAGGATGTTTTTAACCCAGTATCAGTTTTAATGATTCTTACATCCAAAAATTCAATTGAAACTTTGTCCGTTTTATAGGTAAGTTTCACCGGGCTATTACTCATGTTGTGTTTTTGAATAATCTTGTCCAATGTTTCCTCATCCCCCCTCCATAGGAGCAACATATCATCTATGAAACGGGTGTAATATATGATATTCTGCTGAACGGCCGGATCTGCAAAAAAGATATCACGTTCAACAGATATCATATAAGCATTTGCGTAAGCCGGAGCTACCGATGCTCCCATGGCACACCCGGAGACTTGGAGATAATGTCTCCCATCAAAGTAAAAATAATTTTTACTCAATACCATCTCAAGGAGCGCACAGAAGAAATTCACATTAGGTCCCTTGTACCAAACATTATCTGTAATTAATCTTCTGGTAGCCGCTATACCCTCACCATGAGGGATACACGTATATAGCGACGTGACATCTATGCTACACAATATGCAATCAGAGGGAATGTCTTCCAAATCAGACAATTGCAACAAAAGATCAGTAGTGTCCTTCAGGACATAAGCCGACTTTTGTACACATGGTTGAAGATAAGTGTCTAAAAAAATAGATATATATATATAGAAATCTGAGTGCGCTATGAATGTTTGTACTGTCAATCACATCAGTCTAATTAGCATATGCAACATTTGAGAGACTCAGTTTTTAGTATTTATTACATAAAAATAATTTTTACACTATGTAAAAAAAGCACAGTATAGTTTTTCAGGTTTTTAGACAATATGATTCACACCATTATACAGTATACATCCAACATGGACTCGGTATTATTGACTGACTTATATTCACAACAAATGGCGACAGATGGATACAGTACTTCAAAGAACCCAACGCGTTTGTGCGTCCATGTCATTTTTTCATGTTTGTTATTTTTTTTGTTTAGATAACTTTCTAGTAAATGCATGTGTCCTACATCAGCGCTCTCTCCTTTTTGTTAGATTTGATAGCTGACTTCAAGGTAATTTGTAAAATTGGAAAATGACATCATAGCAAACCTTAAACAGTTCTCCAAGTAGGACTTTCAGGCAAAACGGGGACTGATAACTAATGGAAAACCAATGCCTGAGCTTAAGCGCTTACTTCATATGGCAGGACAGAAGAAAATTACATGGACATTCCAAGTGTAGTGGTACCAACGAAAAGACTGGTTGTGTGGCTGTGCTATGAGGAATCGCCTTTACTGCTTTTCCTGCCTTCTGTTCACCACCGTCGACAATGTTTGGACTAACACTGGATTTTGTAATCTGCCAAGGAGCCTCAGCAAACATGAAAAGTCAGTAATTCATATCCAAAGCCAAATTACTTTAAAGACTTTTGGAATATCAAGGATAGATCTGGCTTTGAATGAGCAGCAGAGATTAAATATCAGCATGCATAATGCTAAGGTAAAGGAAAACCGTGAGATCCCTTATTAATGCCACTTGTTTCCTGGCCAAACAGGAGTTAGCATTTCGTGGAAACAATGAGAGTGCAAGCTCTTTTAATCATGGCAACTACTCAGGGTTGCCTACCCTCCCGCATTTAGCGGGAGGCTCCCGTTTTTTACATAAGTCCCCCGCTGCCCCGCAAAAGCTCCGGGTCCTCCCGGTTTTTCAAGTAACTTGCTGAAAATGAGATCTGCGCATGCGCGAATCTGGATTGCCAGGGGGCGGGGCCTGCATGACAATATCATGAAGTGGATGTCATATTATTTAAGTACAGGCCGCCGATATGATACCGATCACGCTGTGCCCTCATTTAAATAATATGACGCCCACACCATGACGCCACCCATATAGGTCTGCCCCCAGCATTCTAGGCTTGCGCATGTGCAGTCCGCATTTTCCTGATGTCAGGAAACATGGGTCCGGCCACCGCAGAGTTATAAGTAGCGGTGGCCTTTCCCGAAAATGGTAACCAGCAGCGCAGCAGAGATCGGCGGGGGAAGGAGGGGGAGAGAGAGGCAGCCGGCAGCGTAGCTCACTCAGCTGAGCTGAAACTGCGGCTGCAAGCGGGAGGGAGAGCCAGAACTACGGAGGCTCAGACGGCTGCCAGTGATAAAGTTGCTGCCCAGATCGGGCGGTCACCAGCGCAGCAGCTCACACATCTAAGCGGAGATGAACCAGCAGCGGGAGGGAGAAGGTGCTGAAGCTCTGCTTTCAGTGCCGACTGTTATGCTGCCGCTGAGAATGAGGGAGGGGGCGAGGAGCCAGCTTGCACTTCACTGCAAGTTATGCTGCCACAGAACTTTGACTTCCCCCACATACCAGGTAAGTTTTTTTTTTGTGGGGGGGGGCAATGAATGTGTGTTATCATTCTAATGTGGGGGCAATGTGTGTTATTATTTCCATGGGGGCAATGGGCTAGATGTATGAACATGCAGGATGCGGACGTTATTTGCAAGGGTCCACTTCACCTCCGGATTGTGGTGAAGTGGGTCCAAATACCGCCGGCATGTATTATTACAACTCTTGCCGTTGTGGGAGAGCGTTAAATCATCTGTCTGGTGATAAACGCTCTCTCACTATTGGCTCTCCTTACTAGCATTTTTGCCTCAGTGCGCATGCAGCGACTTTTATTTAACCAGCAAAACCTGCAGCTTCTTAGAAAAAAAATATATTGTTTTGTATGTGCACATTTCCTAGCTGACGGAACTGACAGCCGGGGACAGTGCTGTGCGCCAGGCAATGGCAACTGCAGCTGTCGAATCGATAGCTGCAGCTGTCGCAATGGTCAGTGCCACTGAGCGTTTATACACTGCCTGGCATATTAGTGTAGATACTAGCAGCAGAAATGACAGGGGTGCCAGGCATTTACTGGTAATCACTCCTGTCTTACATGGGGGAGAAGCAGTGATACCGCTTCTCCCACATAACGCCTGTTCTTATATCTACCCCAATGTGTGTTATTATTCTCCTGTGGGGGCATTGTGTGTGTTTTTGTCCTGTGTTGGACAGTGTGTGACTGATTATGAGTCAGATACAACCGGTCCATATCTGCGTCTCTTTGCCTGTCACACTTGATGTAAATGCTGCTGCATAGCCTTTCCCTGGTGCACATTCCTGTATGTGAATCTGCAAGAACTGAGACGCCCTTTGCATCATCCATAGGTGCTGAAATACTGATTAATGCTTCCTTAGACGCCACATTCAGTTGAAACATTGAAACTTGCGCCAGCCCTATTGCAGCAGCAGAGTCTCCGTCTGAGTATGGCCTCCTGTGTGAGCCCTATGACGGGTGCAGTGTCTTCGTCTGAGTACAGCCTCCTGTGTGAGCCCTATTGTAGGTGCAGAGTCTCTGTCTGAGTATGGCCTCCTGTGTGAGCCCTATTGCGGGTGCAGAGTCTCCGTCTGAGTACGGCCTCCTGTGTGAGCCCTATGGCAAGTGCAGTGTCTTCGTCTGAATTCGGCCTCCTATGTGAGCCCTATGACAGATGCAGTGTCTTCGCCTGAGTACAGCCTCCTGTGTGAGTCCTATGGCAGGTGCAGTGTCTCCATCTGAGTACAGCCTCCTGTGTGAGCCCTATTGCAGGTGCAGAGTCTCCGTCTGAATACGGCCTCCTTTGTGAGCTCTATTGCAGGTGCAGAGTCTCCGTCTGAGTATGGCCTCCTTTGTGAGCCCCATGGCAGGTGCAGTGTCTCCATCTGAGTACGGCCTCCTTTGTTAACCCTATTGCAGGTGCAGAGTCTCCGTCTGAGTACGGCCTCCTTTGTGAGCTCTATTGCAGGTGCAGAGTCTCCGTCTGAGTACGGCCTCCTGTGTGAGCCCTATGACAGATGCGGTGTCTTCGTCTGAGTACGGCCTCCTGTGTGAGCCCTATGACAGATGCAGTGTCTTCGTCTGAGTACAGCCTCCTGTGTGAGTCCTATGGCAGGTGCAGAGTCTCCGTCTGAGTACGGCCTCCTATGTGAGCCCTATGACAGATGCAGTGTCTTCGTCTGAGTACAGCCTCCTGTGTGAGCCCTATTGCAGGTGCAGAGTCTCCGTCTGAGTACGGCCTCCTGTGTGAGCCCTATTGCAGGTGCAGAGTCTCCGTCTGAGTACGGCCTCCTTTGTGAGCTCTATTGCAGGTGCAGAGTCTCCGTCTGAGTATGGCCTCCTTTGTGAGCCCCATGGCAGGTGCAGTGTCTCCATCTGAGTACGGCCTCCTTTGTTAACCCTATTGCAGAGTCTCCATCTGAGTACGGCCTCCTGTGTGAGCCCTATTGCAGGTGCAGAGTCTCCGTCTGAGTACGGCCTCCTGTGTGAGCTCTATTGCAGGTGCAGAGTCTCCGTCTGAGTACGGCCTCCTTTGTGAGCTCTATTGCAGGTGCAGAGTCTCCGTCTGAGTACGGCCTCCTTTGTGAGCCCCATGGCAGGTGCAGTGTCTCCATCTGAGTACGGCCTCCTTTGTTAACCCTATTGCAGGTGCAGAGTCTCCATCTGAGTACGGCCTCCTTTGTGAGCTCTATTGAAGGTGCAGAGTCTCCGTCTGAGTACAGCCTCCTGTGTGAGCCCTATTGCAGGTGCAGAGTCTCCGTCTGAGTACGGCCTCCTGTGTGAGCCCTATTGCAGGAGCAGAGTCTCCGTCTGAGTACGGCATCCTGTGTGAGCCCTAATGCAGGTGCAGAGTCTCCGTCTGAGTACGGCCTCCTTTGTGAGCCCCATGGCAGGTGCAGTGTCTTTGTCTGAATACGGCCTCCTATGTGAGCCCTATAGCAGGTGCAGTGCCTCCGTATGAACATGGACTTAGTGGTGGCCATCATAACAGTAAAACATATACTATAGTATGTGCAATGCAGAAGTGATACCATAGGTGCCCAGTTTGAATTCTCAGACATCATTTGAGTTTTATCTATTTTGATTGATTAAATAATGTCAGGCAGTGTGTAAAAAATTATATATATGAATAACTGATGTATCACTCTTGTGATTCCAGCAACAGCTGCTAGAGCGACGCAGCAGCGCCCACCTCTAAATCAGGCCCAGAGTGTTACTGAACTCAGCCACATCAATTTGTCTGATGGGTTTAATTCAGAGTTGATCGCAGCACCAAATTTGTTAGCAGTTGGGCAAAACCATGTGCACTGCCTGCAGGGGGAAGGGGGCAGATATAACATTTGCAGAGAGTTAGATTTGGGTGGGTTATAGTGTTTCTGTGCAGGGTAAATACTGGCTGCTTTATTTTTACACTGCAATTTAGATTTCAGTTTGAACACACCCCACCCAAATCTCACTCTCTCTGCACATGTTACATCTGCCCCACCTGCACTGCACATGGGGGGTCATTCCGAGTTGTTCGCTCGTTATTTTTTTCTCGCAACGGAGCGATTAGTCGCTAATGCGCATGCGCAATGTCCGCAGTGCGACTGCGCCAAGTAAATTTGCTATGCAGTTAGGTATTTTACTCACGGCATTACTAACTACCGTTTCTGGGAAAAATGCGGGAGTGGCTGGAGAAACGGAGGAGTGTCTGGATGAACGCTGGGTGTGTTTGTGACGTCAAACCAGGAACGAAACTGACTGAACTGATCGTAGATGCCGAGTAAGTCTGGAGCTACTCAGAAACTGCTAAGAAGTGTCTATTCGCAATTCTGCTAATCTTTCGTTCGCAATTTTGATAAGCTAAGATTCACTCCCAGTAGGCGGCGGCTTAGCGTGTGCAAAGCTGCTAAAAGCAGCTTGCGAGCGAACAACTCGGAATGACCCCCATGGTTTTGCCCAACTGCTAACAAATTTGCTGCTGCGATCAACTCTGAATTAGGCCTGATCTCTGATGTGGAATCTCATGTCTGGAAAGACACCCATACGCAAACCCCCTCAGGCAGCATGCTGTACTTAGTCATTTCGTTTTCACCTGTAATTGCAGGACACGCCCCTTAGTTGCACTAGATACGCCCATAGGTGGAGCTACATACGCCCTTTGGGAGGAGCATGACACGCCCTCTCATCGGCGCCGCACATTCTACTACCAGCTAAAATCTCCCTCAAACTAGTTTTAAAAAGTAGGCAAGTATGCAACTACTGTATGTGGAGCTATTACATGCTTTTGCTGAGGAAAATGAGAAGTTAGCTAAGCATTTGGAGACATCCACCGTGTTTTCTGGCTTATCAAACAGAATACAGAATGCTTTAATTGAAGCAATTGGTGATGTGATCCAAAATTATGGCCCTCATTCCGAGTTGATCGCTCGCAAGGCGATTTTAGCAGAGTTACACTCGCTAAGCCGCCGCCTACTGGGAGTGAATCTTAGCTTCTTAAAATTGCGAACGATGTATTCGCAATATTGCGATTACAAACTACTTAGCAGTTTCAGAGTAGCTTCAGACTTACTCGGCATCTGCGATCAGTTCAGTGCTTGTCGTTCCTGGTTTGACGTCACAAACACACCCAGCGTTCGCCCAGACACTCCCCCGTTTCTCCGGCCACTCCTGCGTTTTTTCCGGAAACGGTAGCGTTTTTATCCACACGCCCATAAAACGCCGTGTTTCCGCCCAGTAACACCCATTTCCTGTCAATCACACTACGATCGCCGGAGCGAAGAAAAATCCGTGAGTAAAAATACTATCTTCATTGTTAAATTACTTGGCGCAGTCGCAGTGCGAATATTGCGCATGCGTACTAAGCGGAATTTCACTGCGATGCGATGAAAATTACCGAGCGAACGACTCGGAATGAGGGCCAATATGACAGAGGAGATTAATGCAGCTCCATTTGTAGCAGTTGAAGTAGACGAGACAACAGATGTCACAAGCAAAGCCCAGCTCTCTGTGATTTTGCAATATGTTGCTAAAAGTGAGGTGAAGGAGGCGTTTTGGGGTTTTGATGATGTGAGTGAAGATAGACGAGCACCGGCTATTGCTGAATATCTTTTGGGAGTGTTGGAGAAATACAACTGTGTTATAAAGCTGGTAGCTCAGATTTACGATGGAGCCTCTGTGATGGCATCACATTTTAATGGGGTGCAGGCCAGGATTAAATAAAGATACCTGAAACTATGTTTATCCATTGTTATGCGTACAAATTAAATCTGGTTCTCTTGCATTCAGCACAATGCATGCCTCAGTGTGATGGGCCCTACACATTGGCCGATCCGCTGCGGAGCTGCCCGATGGCGGATACGGCCGACGGGCGACCTGGTGGCGGGGGGGGGGCAGTGATGGGGGGAGTGAAGTTACTTCACTCCCCCTTCACACGGCTACATAGAACTGCAGGCAAATATGGACGAGATCGTCCATATTGGCCTGCATGCACAGCCGACGGGGCACCAGCGATGAACGAGCGTGAGGCCGCGTATCGTTCATCGCTGGTGCCTCCACACTGCACGGTATGAACGTTATCTCGTTCATTTATGAACGAGAGCGTTCATATCGTGCAGTGATGTCGGCCAGTGTGTAGGGCCCAAAACACTTTTTTTAAAACAATTGAGGGACTTTCTGGATTTTTCAATAAGTCGACCAAGCGCACTCACCTACTTATTGATGTTGTGAAGTGACGTTTACCAAGAGCAGCACCCACGCGATGGAGCTCAAATTCCTGACTAGTACAGATGACCAGCATGTACCAATCTGATATACGTGCTATGTTTCAGATTATGTGAGAAATTCCTCAAGACTGGGACAATGACACCCTGTACATAGCCAATGGATATGATCTCTGGCTGTCAAAAGCATCCACATACTTCTTCATAATGGCATATCAGTGGCAAACGCAGGATTTAGTAAGGGGGGGTTTCCACCATGGAGCGAGTGTATGCATGTATTCAGAGTATATATATATATACTCTGTATATATACATATAGTGTGTGTGTGTGTGTGTGTGTGTGTATATATATATATATGCACATGAATACATATATACAGTATATATACATATATACACGCACACACATACATAGCACACGCATTCATACATACACAGACACACATACATCGATATATTATATACATATATAAACACACAAGCACACACACATACATACATATTTCATATACAGTATACATACTGTATATGTTATACTTACATACAGTACCACCACATAGGAGGCAGGGGCAAACCAGCGGCACTGTGTGAGGATGGAGGGAGCTGCTGTGGCTGAGCATGCGCAGCCAGCAGCTCCCCCGGGACACTCTCTATACAGAGAGCTACATAACTCCCTGCTGCAGCAGCTCCACTATCGCGGTTGCATACGCGATCGCAATCGCAGCTTTTACTGAGACGGAGACACTGCAGTCTCCGTCTCAAAAATAAAAAACTTGTCTCATCAGGGGGGTTTCCAGGTACTCGGAAACCCCCCCTGTGTGCACGAGTGCATATGAGGGCATTTTCAATGAAACCGATGCACTCTTTCGTGTGCTGCAGAATAAAATAATGGATATTGGATTTTGCTGTGCACGAATCCGCGACACGATGGGAGCAGTAGAACGCCAGAGACAAGTGTTTGACAATTTTTATAACCGATTTGAGCAGAAATGTGTGACAATGTCTGAAGTAACCAGGAGATGAGAGAGGAGAGGCAGTGAATGTTTTATAACATTCTGGACAATGTCAGTGTTCAAATGAGAGCTAGGTTTGACCATTTCGCCGAGCTAAGTTTCCTTGGTTTGATCGACTGCACAATCTTTTATGATATGTCCCAACATTTTGATGACACCAAACTGCAGAGTGTATCAAAATATGCAAAATACTTTAGGAGGAGAAGGGGGAGAGCCGGGGGGAGACGGGAGAGCCGCGGGGAGACGGGAGAGCTGCGGGGAGACGGGGGAGAGCAGCGGGGAGTCGGGGGAGAGTAGCAGCTACATCAGCATAGCAGAAGGATGTGGCACCACCACCAGACCTCACGGCAGCGTTCACCTTGCTGCAGGAAAGCGGGACCTCACTTGCTGGAGCTGGGTGGATGCTGCGGTGAGCAGCGGCGGTGCCACATCCTCCTGCTACACTGCTGTAGCCGCTGCTCTCCCTCGTCTCCCCGCGGCTCTCCCCCATCTCCTCCTCTCAGCTCCCTCATCTCAATCCGACTTTTTTTAAAGTTGGATTGAGATGGTCGGAAACGGAGCCAAAACCTGTAGGATTTGGCGCCATTTCCGACAGAAGTACGCAGATCGGCAGTTATTCTGCTGATCCATGTGCTTTCCGACAAGTTGGATAATTCTGGGGTGTATTGAACAGGTCGGAAACCCTTCTGACCTAAAAAAAAAGTCAAAAACTGCCGTCTTTCCGATAGACGGCAGCTTTCGACTGCAATTGAATATATCATTTTGACTTTGTTAGACTAAAGACTGATCTTGTTGGCTTGTATAGCTCAGAAATGGTGAGGAACGAATGCAAGTCACCCATAGAGCTCCTCAACTTTGTGACCGAGAATAATCTCATGCTAACAGTTCCCGAAGCATCAAAGTTACTGCAGCTGGTGCTCACTATACCCAGAGCCGGCCATAGGCATAGGCAAACTAGGCAATTGCCTAGGGCATTTGATATGCCTAGGGGCATCATCAGCTTCTGCTGATTAAAATGATATGCGACATGCCTATATTCTGTATGTAGCATTTCATATGCAGATACAGCCACAGTCTCACACAGTATATAGGCATGCTGCATATCAGTTTAATCAGCAGAAGCTGCTTGTGCATCCTAGCCACATAGCAATGCAAATAAGATGAATTTTCATTAAAAAAAGGTGCCCGACGTTAGCATTGATGCAAGATTTGTGAGGACACATCTGAATCCAAGCAGAGGCAGAGGTCACAGTGTTAGTGGAAGTGTGAGTGCTGTGTGCATGTGAGTGGGTTGGTTGTGCAGTAGTGTTCAGAGTATGTGTAAGGAGCATTATGTGTGTCATGTAAAAATGCACTAATAATGTGCAACATATGTGTAAAGGGCCACTATGTGTGTCATTATGTGTATAAGGGCATTAATAATGTGCGGCATATGTGTAACAGGGCACTACTGTATGTATGTCATTATGTGTATAGGGGCACTAATAATGTGCAGCAAATGTGTAGGGGGCACTATGTGTGTCATTATATTTAAAAGGGCATTAATAATGTGCAGCATATGTGTAAAAGGGCATTAATAAAGGTTGTCATAATGTGTAAGGTGCATTATGTTTATAAGGACATTAATGTGTCTCATATGTGTAAGGGGCATTACTGTGTGGAATTGTGAATAAATGCATTACTAATGTGTGGCATTATGTGTATAAGTTGCTCTACTATGTGGCGTTGCATATAAAAAGGGCACTACTGTGTCGTCTAATGTGAATAAAGAGCAATAAGGTGTGGTGTAATGTGAATAAGGAGCAATTCAGTGTGATGTAATGTGAATAAGGGGCTCTACTGTGAGGAGTAACGTTTATAAGGTAAAGTGATACTACTGTGGGATGTAATATGAATTATGGACACTATCGCAAGATAAAATGTGAATAAAGTTGCAGTACTGTGTGAAGTAAATGGAATTGGGGTTACTATTGTGTTGCCATGCCCCTTCCCAGCAAGAAGATGCCCCTTTTTGGGCTGTGCGTCAAATGTGCGAACTGTTCCTATTTAAAATATAGGGGGTACAAGGACTATGGGTGAGGGGTGATGGTGCTGGGAAAGAGGTGCAAGGTCAGAGGCAGAACCAGCGGTGGTGCTAGGGGGCACCAGCCAAAATCTTGCCTAGGGCATTATATTGCTTAGGGCCTGCTCTGACTATACCAGCAACAACAGTGTCCGATGAAAGGTCCTTCTCTGCTTTGAAACGACTCAAAAGGTACACCAGGAATAAGACTGATCAAGGACGACCATCATCCCTGGCAATCATCTCTATTGAGACAGAGAGACTTTTAAAACTAAATGAAAATAGAGAGGACTTCTACAATAAAGTCACTGAGAGCTTTATCCAGAAGGATAGGTGAATGGACTTCATTTACAAGTATAGGGCAGGCAGTAGCGGATCTTGCCACGGGCCAGCAGGACTTTTGCCCGGGGCGCCGCCTTCCGGAGGGCGCAGGGCGACGCACCAGGGCAAGATCCGCTGCTGCTGTGCCCCCCGCTGCCCGTTGCCCCCCGCTGCCGCTGTGAAGAGAAACTAGACGCGTACGCATCTAGTTTCCCTTCGTGGAGAGGTCCTTTACTGTGCGGTGCGCGATGATGTCATCGCGCACCGCACAGCAAAGGTCCTCTCCACGAAGGGAACTAGATGCTACGCGTCTAGTTTCCCTTCGTGGAGAGGACCTTTGCTGTGCGGTGCGCGATGACCGCGCACCGCACATCATTTCAGTCTGTACAGGGGGCATAAATGACCACGCCCCCTGTACGTAGCCACACCCCCTATTGTCGCCCGGGGCACACAGCACCCAAGAACCGGCCCTGAGGGCAGGCCATGCAATGTATGTTTTCATTTGAATGGAACTGCATTCATAATGCTGTATGCTCATTTAAATATGTTTTACTGTTTGTTCTTAACTGGTATAAATTAGATTCTTTACAGTACTATAACCACCTATTGCAAAAATCAATCAATAAATCTTGAGTTGTTCAGATACAGGTGAATGTATTTCTAGTTATTGTGTATTCCTGTGCTGTAAATCTTATTGAGATACAGGGAAATGTATGTAATTAGGCCCCTGCCAATCAAATGGTGGAGTTAAGGTACCTCTTTCAGCTTCATAGTATATGTGTGTGTAAATCTGGCTCCGATACCAGCCAGTGCCTCACCAGCAACTGACTCACCGCACACCACTGGGAGTTGAAATGTGTCGCTGTTATCAGTCGTATTGATGGAGTGCACCAACGCGTTTCGGCCCTTGGGGGCCTTCCTCTGGGAGAGAAGTGTACACTTCTCTCCCAGAGGAAGGTCCCCAGTAGCCGAAACGCGTTGGAGCACTCCATCAATACGACTGATAACAGCGACACGATTAAGCAGCACCAGCTACACCAGAGAGGGCATCCGGTCACGTGACTGAAGACCAGGAAGTGACTGACGGCTACGATCGGATGAGAACACCGAGGAGAGAACCTGACACTGATGCGGTTAGCAGCGGAGGAGGAGAATCAAGGTGAGTCTCTGTAGGTGGAGGGAGTGCAGCAACGCACCGCTCTGAGAGCGATCGCTGTGCGTGCATTCCCCCCCCCCAAGACAGGCAGTGAACCCAGGCTGACCGGTCTCCGGCGTGTGTCTGAACACAGTCACAGTGCCGGTGACGGGAGCCAGGGGGAAAAGCCAGTCCGGAGTCCCTCTTCTTTGATTTTATCCTCCAAAACTGTCTAAAGCTTCCAATAAGGCATACATCCTATTAGTGCATTAATTCACATACAGACCAGCGGGACGCCGCAGTCTGGATTTTAAAATAACGGACTTTTTTTCTTCTTCTTTTTTTCTAAATTTTTTTTCCCTTCAGTTATCATTTTTTTCTTCCACCTTTTGTTTCCAAACAACATCCCCAAGAGGTACTGTGCCCCTGGACATTCAGTTTATTACTTAATTAAACCCAGCACAGCACAGCATGCTCTATATGCTCAGTTTGGACAATTTATTATAACAGAGTTTCAGAACCTCATTACTAACAACTTATATTGCAATATAATAAACGTTAATTGTGCAACGTATTCAAACAGTGCATTATTTGTTTATACATATATATACATTGATAATTAGAAATCGGGGTTGAGCGCAGTGTAAACACACATTTGGACATTATTGTTACAACAAGAAGTGACCGACTTGTTAAAAATTAGCAGCACTCCCCGTAACACAGTGTACATCTGTGCGCACTGCGCAGTCCGCCCACCTTTTGCTTGTATTGAATGGCCTTTTGCTGCTTCTCCATCCTCTGAAGCATATAGAGGGTTGAATTCCACCTCGTTACCACCTCTTGCTTCAGATGATGGCGGGGCAGATTCAGGAGTGTTTGCTGGTGCTCCAGTCTTCGGCACGCGGTGGCTGAATGCCGAAAGTGGCCCGCAATTCTTCGGGCCACCGACAGCATCTCTTACACGCCCCTGTTGTTTTTTAAAAAATTCTGCACCATTAAATTCAATGTATGTGCAAAACATGGGACGTGCTGGAATTTTCCCACATGTAATGCACGCACAATGGGGGTAATTCCAAGTTGATCGCAGCAGGAATTTTGTTAGCAGTTGGGCAAAACCATGTGCAATGCATGAGAGGCAGATATACATTCTCGGTATCACCTGCCTAGAGAAGTGGAACCTAGATGGTATTTGGTACCGGGGACACAGTACCTCAAGCAATTCTCTAAGTCCCTGTGAATTAATCGTGGATACTGGACACACGTTTAACACCAACACAGCTGCCAAGACCTGAGTTATCCGCTTTGCAGCAGGATGACTGCTGTGGTATTTCATCTTCCTCGCAAAGGGCTGTTGGACAGTCAATTGCTTACTGGAAGTAGTACAAGTGGTCTTCCGACTTCCCCTCTGGGATGGCGATCGACTCCCAGCAGCAACAACAGCAGCGCCAGCAGCAGTAGGCGTTACACTCAAGGATCCATCGGAGGAATCCCAGTTAGGAGAGGACTCGTCAGACTTGCCAGTGACATGGCCTGCAGGACTATTGGCGTTCCTGTCTAAGGAGGAAATTGACACTGAGGGAGTTGGTGGTGTGGTTTGCAGGAGCTTGGTTACAAGAGGAAGGGATTTAGTTGTCAGTGGACTGCTTCCACTGTCACCCAAAGTTTTTGAAAAGGCAAAATATAGTATTAATGGCACTATACTGGAAACTACCGAGGAGGAAAGGGATCTAGGAACAATTATTTCAGGTGTGTTAAGGCAGGCAGGAAAGCAATGTAACAAAGCAATTAGGAAGGCTAGTCAGATGCTTGGCTGCATTGGGAGAGGAATCAGCAGCAGAAATAAAGACGTAATAATACTTTTTTATCGGTCATTACTACGGCCTTATCTAGAATACTGTGTTCAATTCTGGATGTCATAGTTCCAGAAGAATATAAATACATGAAAGCTATAAAGAAGGGCAACTAAATGGTGCATGGCCTATCACAAAACTTACCCGGAATGATTAAAGATCTTAACATGGAGCAGAGAAGGGAAAGGGGGGACATGCTGGAAACATTCAAATATATCAAAAGTTTTAACAAAGTCCAGAAGGGAAACATTCTTCAAAAGATGAGAAGTATTAGAACTGCAGATGAGCGATTCGGATTCCACAGAATCCGAACCGTTCTGAATATTGGAATCCGAGTCCCAGTAGACTCGGAATCCCATTCAAGGCCGAACATCTTGTCACCATTTCACTGGAAAGCATGCTGCTGTTTGCTGTGTTATACTCTGCTGTAGTGGCTGTACTGCATAATGGGCCGTGGCTGTGCTGGATATTGACTGTGTATAGGGGGCACACAGCTGTGTGCTGTGCTATACTCTCCTATACTGGCTTTTCTGTGTCCAGACTCACAAGTGGCTGTGCTGGATAGGGCTTCGGTATAATAGACCACTGCATGGGATGCCGAATGTCAGTATACTGACAACAGAATCCCAAGCGGTGGAATGCCCCGCTTCGCTCGCCACAAGTTCTATGATGCCAATATAGCAGAGTATAGCGCAGTATGCATCAGCATGCAATGTGCCCCCTATACACAATCACTATCCAAGGTTTGCGGTTAGCATACCGATTGGCGGAATCCCGGCGGTCACAATACAGACGCTGGGATCCCAACAATCGGTATGCTAACCGTATACCCTGGATAATGACTGTGTATAGGAGACATGCTGCATGCTGATGCATGCTGCGCTATACTCTGCTATACTGGCTGTGCTGCGTCCAGAGTCTGACGAGTAGCTATTCTGTATGCAGATTTGCCAGTAATGAGGGAAGGGGGCGTAACAAATGAGGGGATTGGCATAGCCAAATCACTGTCATAAACATAGTGAAACAACAACTTACATGCGTCCGCAAAGTGGCCATGCGCTGCACAGGGGAGGGTGCCGATGTCATAACCGTGGTCAGCGGGCGAGAGGGCACGATCGCTCCCCTTCTTTCATCACTAGAGAGAAGACTGGCCGCCACTTAGCTGCCTCTCTCCCCAGCACACGCCAGTATGTGCTGTTCTGGGAGAGAGGCTGTTGCAGCAGCTACCAGTCCCCTCCCCCCCCACCCAACGTGCGGGATAGCAATGAGGAAAGGGGCAGCGGGACATGAGCCCCCTCCGGGCACTTCCAATATACCCATGCCCAGGTAAAGAGTACCCACTCCCCCCTTCCTCTGCGCCACTGTCTGTTGGATATATTGGCTAAAACTTACATTTCAACTGAAGAAACGCTTTAATTGAATTAATTTTTTAGTAGTGATGTGCACCGGACATTTTTCGGGTTTTGTGTTTTGGTTTTGGATTCGGTTCCGCGGCCGTGTTTTGGATTCGGATGCGTTTTGGCAAAACCTCACCGAAAAATTTTTGTCGGATTCGGGAGTGTTTTGGATTCGGGTGTTTTTTTTCAAAAAACCCTAAAAAACAGCTTAAATCATAGAATTTGGGGGTCATTTTGATCCCATAGTATTATTAACCTCAACAACCATAATTTCCACTCATTTTCAGTCTATTCTGAACACCTCACACCTCACAATATTATTTTTAGTCCTAAAATTTGCACGAGGTCGTTGGATGACTAAGCTAAGCGACCCAAGTGGCCGAAACAAACACCTGGCCCATCTAGGAGTGGCACTGCAGTGTCAGGCAGGATGGCACTTCAAAAAAATAGTCCCCAAACAGCACATGATGCAAAGAAAAAAAGAGGCGCACCAAGGTCGCTGTGTGACTAAGCTAAGCGACACAAGTGGCCGACACAAACACCTGGCCCATCTAGGAGTGGCACTGCAGTGTCAATCAAGACAGGATGGCACTTCAAAAAAATAGTCCCCAAACAGCACATGATGCAAAGAAAAAAAGAGGCGCACCAAGGTCGCTGTGTGACTAAGCTAAGCGACACAAGTGGCCGACACAAACACCTGGCCCATCTAGGAGTGGCACTGCAGTGTCAATCAAGACAGGATGGCACTTCAAAAAAATTGTCCCCAAACAGCACATGATGCAAAGAAAAAAAGAGGCGCACCACAGGTATAGAATGTAGAGGGATAGTATACTTAATGAATGACGACACAGAGGTAGGTACAGCAGTGGCCTACCGTACTGCTATATATAGTATACTGGTGGTCACTGTGTCAGCAAACTGCAAAACTAAAATGCACCACAGGTATAGAATGTAGATGGATAGTATACTTAATGAATGACGACACAGAGGTAGGTACAGCAGTGGCCTACCGTACTGCTATATATAGTATACTAGTGGTCACTGTGTCAGCAAACTGCAAAACTAAAATGCACCACAGGTATAGAATGTAGATGGATAGTATACTTAATGAATGATGACACAGAGGTAGGTACAGCAGTGGCCTACCGTACTGCTATATATAGTATACTGGTGGTCACTGTGTCAGCAAACTGCAAAACTAAAATGCACCACAGGTATAGAATGTAGATGGATAGTATACTTAATGAATGATGACACAGAGGTAGGTACAGCAGTGGCCTACCGTACTGCTATATATAGTATACTGGTGGTCACTGTGTCAGCAAACTGCAAAACTAAAATGCACCACAGGTATAGAATGTAGATGGATAGTATACTTAATGAATAACGACACAGAGGTAGGTACAGCAGTGGCCTACCGTACTGCTATATATAGTATACTGGTGGTCACTGTGTCAGCAAACTGCAAAACTAAAATGCACCACAGGTATAGAATGTAGATGGATAGTATACTTAATGAATGACGACACAGAGGTAGGTACAGCAGTGGCCTACCGTACTGCTATATATAGTATACTGGTGGTCACTGTGTCAGCAAACTGCAAAACTAAAATGCACCACAGGTATAGAATGTAGATGGATAGTATACTAAATGAATGACGACACAGAGGTAGGTACAGCAGTGGCCTACCGTACTGCTATATATAGTATACTGGTGGTCACTGTGTCAGCAAACTGCAAAACTAAAATGCACCACAGGTATAGAATGTAGATGGATAGTATACTTAATGAATGACGACACAGAGGTAGGTACAGCAGTGGCCTACCAAACTGCTATATATAGTATACTGGTGGTCACTGTGTCAGCAAACTGCAAAACTAAAATGCACCACAGGTATAGAATGTAGATGGATAGTATACTTAATGAATGACGACACAGAGGTAGGTACAGCAGTGGCCTACCGTACTGCTATATATAGTATACTGGTGGCCACTGGTCAGCAAAACTCTGCACTGTACTCCTCTTATATAATATTAATTATACTGGTGGTCCCCAGTCCCCACAATAAAGCAGCACACTGAGCACAGATATGGAGTGTTTTTCAGGCAGACAACGTACACTGGTGGTCACTGTCAGCAAAACTCTGCACTGTACTCCTGCTGTATAATACAGCTGCTCTCCAGTCCCCACAATTAAGCAGTGTGAGCACAGATATATTATGCAGCACACTGAGCACAGATATGGTATGGAGCGTTTTTTTCAGGCAGAGAACGGATAAAAACTGGTGGTCACTTATCAGCAAAACTCTGCACTGTACTCCTCCTAACAGCTGCTCCCCAGTCCTCCCCACAATTAAGCAATAAAGCAATCAAGTTCAACAATAAACGGAGAGGACGCCAGCCACGTCCTCTCCCTATCATCTCCAATGCACGAGTGAAAATGGCGGCGACGCGCGGCTGCTTATATAGAATCCGAATCTCGCGAGAATCCGACAGCGGGATGATGACGTTCGGGCGTGCTCGGGTTAGCCGAGCAAGGCGGGAAGGTTCGAACCTGCCTCGGACCCGTGTAAAAAGGGTGAAGTTCGGGGGGTTTGGTTTCCGAGAAACCGAACCCGCTCATCTCTATTTTTAAGTAAACAATATCCCAGTATACTGACAATTTACAGACACATACATTATCATATAATATTTGCAATTAGAATTAGAATGCGGAGTATAGGTCAGTACATTGATTCCATGTTAGTAATGGTTAGTGATGGTGCAGAATTAGTTAGTCCCTAAAGTGGAGCAAGAGGTTAAAATGAAGACAGGAGAATGATTTTTCCATTCACAAGTAGACACTGCCTTTAGTAGTAATGGACATTAGACTGAGATGAGTAGTATGGAAACATCTAACTTACTGATTTTTGGGAATGTGTTACCATCATCATTATTATAAAGATTATTGTTATATATGTACGGCGTCAGCAAGAAAGATACCTTACAAAATCACTCTGGCACTGTGAAAGCGGTCATTATGTGGTCTGCACTAATACTGGTGAGAATTCCGCCTATCAGTTCACTGGGAACTATTATCACCCAGTGACATATGTGCAGAATGCTTCCATAATGTCACTAATTTGTGGTGAGGCTGTAATCTTTACAACTTTGGTTCAGTCAATAAAATGCATTCAATGTGTGTTGGCAAAAGGTGCAGTTTAAAAGTATCATCGGTCTTGTAAAGGGGGATGCAGTCAGTCAAAATCCTGATGCCGAAATCCCGACACCGGAAATTAATTTTTGGGAAGCAAAGAAGGACGTTACAAACACTCAGCTCCAGCCAAATGATTCCAAACTAAAATTGGTGGCGACTGATACGCCCCCCTGTGACACGTGTAAGCTGAGCTGCGAAGACCCACAATGCATTATAGCAGACATTACGAGCATGTTGGCAGGGAGAGACGCCCAGAGTCTTCCCGCAGAGGTAGGCCATACTAGCCGCTACTCACAGGGTATTTGCACCACAAGGACCTCTTACACCTTGTGTGGTTGCTGGTTTGTAGCACCTTCCCGCCCAAGAGCACCGTATAAACAAAGACTTAGTAAAAACAGAATAAGTAAGAGCAAATTGGGGAGGGAGTGAAAACGGTATCCGGACTCGACACCACTTAGGTCGACACCAATTGGTCGACACACCTTAGGCTGACACCTGAAATAGGTCGACATGGACAAAAGGTCGGCACGAACAAGGTCAGCAAATTGCAAAAAACCAATTGCAAAAAACTGAAGCCTCTTATATAGTCTTGTGCCTATACGGCTCTCATCTTATTTTATTACCACAGTGCCCCCAAGTTGCATTATGCCATACATTGTCCCAGTACATATTATGTCTCATTAGAACAGGCATGTCCAAACTGCGGCCCTCCAGCTGTTGAGAAACTACACATCCCAGCATGCCCTGACACTGCTTTAGCATTCTCTGACAGCAAAACTGTGTCAAGGCATGCTGGGATATGTAGTTTCACAACAGCTGGAGGGCCGCAGTTTGGACATGCCTGCATTAGAGTGTCCTCAGTTCATAATGCCATATTGTAGTGCCTCCAGTACATATTATGTCTCATTAGAGTGTCCTCAGTTCATAATGCCATATTGTAGTGCCCCCATTTCCTATTATGCCACACTGTAGTGCCCACAGTTCATAGAGTGCAACATTTCAGTGCTCTCCATTTATATTATACCACTTCATAGTGCCTCCATCTCATATAATGCTATATTACAGTGTCCCCTTTTCATATTATACCATACTATAGTGCCACCAGTTCACATTGTGTTACATTACAGTGCACCAGTTCATATTATGTAAAATTACAGTGCCCTGCATTACAGTGCCTCAGTTGATTTTATGTAACATCACAGTTCCCTCCAGTTCATATTATACCACATTACAGTGCCTCCAGATTATATTGTGTTCATTACAGTCTGCAACGGGGATTTGCTTCCAGACCATTTACGCTGGGACAATGTTAAGAGACACCCGGTTCTCTGCACTTGCAATCACCTGCGATGCAGGTAGTGAGTGTAAAGAGCCGGGTGCTTTGAAACATTGGCCCTCATTCCGAGTTGATCGCTAGCTGGTTTCGTTCGCAGCGCCGCGATCAGGCAAAAAATCGGCAATTCTGCGCATGCATATGGGGCGCACTGCGCACGCGTGTTGTACTTTCACAAAAGCCGATGCAGTTTTACACCAGCTCTAGCAACGTTTTTTAGCCGCACTGCTGGCCGCAGAGTGATTGACAGGAAGTGGGTATTTCTAGGAGGTAACTGACCGTTTTCGGGAAGTGTGTGAAAAAACGCAGGCGTGCCAGATAAAAACGCAGGAGTGGCTGGCCGAACACAGGGCGTGTTTGTGACGTCAAAACAGGAACTAAATAGTCTGAAGTTATCGCAAGGTAGGAGTAGGTCTGCAGCTACTCTGAAACTGCACAATCTTTTTTGTAGTAGCGCTGCGATCCTTTCGTTCGCACTTCTGCTAAGATAAGATACACTCCCAGAGGGTGGCGGCTTATCATTTGCACTGCTGCTAAAAGCAGCTAACGAGCGAACAACTCGCAATGAGGGCCCTTGTCCCGGCATAAGTGGACCAGAAGCAGATCGCCAGTCAGCCAGTCTGACACTGATTACAGAGCCCTTCAGTTGATATTATACCACATTACAGTGCCCAGTTCAGATTATGCTACCTTATTGGTCCCCCTTATAAGTATACCATCCACTACACACATCATTCACACAGAAATAAATTTCACTCCATTTAGGCCGGACAACGGGTCAGACCCAATTACTTAGCAGGCAATTCTGGGAACTTGGTATTCAACTATATGAAGGCCCCTTAAGATTCTGGGCCCCATAGCAAGGCACCCCCTGCACCCACGATAGCTATGCAAATGCTCTGGTACTTGTGACATCTGCTTACCATTGTGAATGGAACATAAAAAACTCCATGAAGTCAGAACTAATGTACAGATGATGCTGGTGTAGTCACCTCAAATCCCCCTGAATTTGGGACAGTTTGCAGGCATTAGTTATGTAACATAAAACGTTAATTACTCACTGAAAAAAAAAAGTGTCTCTGCAAATGGCTGTGCCCAGAATGTTTAATTCATGTGTAAACTACAATGGATCAATTAAATGATTATGTCCAGACTGCATTACACATTGTGTTTTCTTTGCTATGAGCTACAAAACTGTCTCTAGGGACATAGAAAAACTGGGTGCCACGATCTGCACTGCCAACAATTACTGCAATCAGCGCGGCACAGTCATTCAAATTCCTATAACTAAACCGTGTCCCAATTTGGCAGTCGTGCGTATCCGCAGCTTGGCTTAATGATTGCCAGTGATGGTACTGACAATTATGTGTTTTCTGGTTTATATTCCATTATTCATCATCCTAGATAACTTCCTCTTTTCCTTAATCACATATAATTCTGCTATATTTTATGTGATATGTTCTTGTTTACTTTTTGCTTTGTATCTATCTACACACCAGGCAAGAATAAAAATTAAAAAAAAATCTTTGTTTTTGTTTATCAAATTATAATTTCTATCAATTAATTTAAAATGTGTGTGTTTTTTTAAGTGTTTTCTTTTGTTTTGAAGGGTTGAGAAAATGCAGATTTGTGACGCAGGTAGTCAAAGAATAAAAGAAGATAAAGGGGGTCATTCCGAGTTGATCGCTAGCTGCATTCGTTCGCTGTGCAGCGATGAGGCAAAAAATTACTCTTCTGCGCATGCGTATGCGGCACAATGCGCACGCGCGACGTACTATTACCACGAACGATGTAGTTTCACACAGGGTCTAGCGAAGCTTTTCAAATGCACTGGTGTCCGCAGAGTGATTAACATGAAGTGGGAGTTTCTGGGTGTCAACTGACCGTTTTCAGGGAGTGTTCGAAAAAACGCAGGCGTGCCAGGAAAAACGCAGGCGTGGCTCACCGAACGCAGGGCGTGTTTGTGACGTCAAAACAGGAACTGAACAGTCTAAAGTCATCGCAAGCGCGGAGTAGGTATTGAGTAGGTATTGAGCTACTCTAAAACTGCACACAATAATTATGCCGCCGCTCTGCGATCCTTTCATTCGCACTTCTGCTAAGCTAAAATACAATCCCAGTGGGAGGCGGCATAGCATTTGCACGGCTGCTAAAAACTGCTAGCGAGCCATCAACTCGGAATGACCACCTAAAATCTTAATGTTTGAGCTTAGAGTGCACTACCACATAAAGCTATTGTTCAGTTATAGAGAATGGAGGACATTTCATATGTCGATAGTGACATAAAATTCTGAGTAGTATACCAATGACATGCGGTGGGGTGAGGCAGAGCCTTTACTGTCATACTAACGTTTATGCCTGAGTTTTGACTGTATATGAAAAATACAAAGAATATGTTTGAAATATCTTCTTTGCATTATTCTAATAATTTTTATAGCCAAAACTCTGGAGTAAAAAGTCTATGGCAGGTGAGGCACTCAGTGCCTCACCTGGTTATCTTTTCCGTACATCTCTGATCAAATCTCACCAAATTTCCAGGAAATTATACTGCTGCACCTGTGTATAATGCCCAAATGTACGCTTTGGCTCATATATTGCATGTAAATCTGTCTCTGGTGCTAGCCAGTGGCTCATGAGCTATTTAGCTCACCGCACGTCCCTGTAAAGTATACTGCATGATGTAGCAGGGACTGTCCTCGGAGGAGGGTCCTGAAGAGTGGCTGCAATGTGCTAATACGGTTTTAAGAGGGGTCCGGCCTAGAATTAAGGATTGCATACGTGAGGGCAGGTATGTTAACTAGTGATGAGCTGGTTCGGTTCCTCGGAATCCGAACCCCCCCGAACTTAACCCTTTTTTGCACGGGTCCGAGCAGACTCGGATCCTCCCGCCTTGCTCGGTTAACCCCAGCGCGCCCGAACGTCATCATCCCGCGGTCGGATTCTCGCGAGATTCGTATTCTATATAAGGAGCCACGCGTCACCGCCATTTTTCACTCGTGCATTGGAGATGATCGTGAGAGGACGTGGCTGGCGTCCTCTCAGTTTCTATATTCAGTGTGCTGCAAATATCTGTGCTCAGTGTGCTGCAAATATCTGTGCTCAGTGTGCTGCAAATATCTACGTTCTCTGCCTGAAAAAAGCTCAATATCTGTGCTCAGTGTGCTGCAAATATCTGTGCTCAGTGTGCTAATTGCTTTATTGTGGGGACTGGGGACCAGCAGTATTATATAGTAGGAGGACAGTGCAGAGTTTTGCTGACCAGTGACCACCAGTATACGTTCTCTGCCTGAAAAAAGCTCCATATCTGTGCTGCATTGTAGTATAGGAGGACAGGACAGTGCAGAATTTTGCTGACCAGTGACCACCAGTATAGCAGTATGGTACAGAAGTCCACTGCTCTACCTACCTCTGTGTCGTCAAGTATACTATCCATCCATACCTGTGGTGCATTTTAGTTGTTGTGCGGTGTATATATAGTAGGAGGACAGTGCATAATTTTGCTGACCGCCAGTATATAATATATAGCAGTACGGTACAGTAGGCCACTACTCTACCTACCTCTGTGTCATCAAGTATACTATTCATCCATCCCTGTGGTGCATTTAAGTGGTGCAGTGTATATATAGTAGGAGGACAGTGCATAATTTTGCTGACCACCAGTATATAATATATAGCAGTACGGTACAGTAGGCCACTGCTCTACCTACCTCTGTGTCGTCAAGTATACTATCCATCCATCCCTGTGGTGCATTTAAGTGGTGCGGTGTATATATAGTAGGAGGGCAGTGCATAATTTTGCTGACCGCCAGTATATAATATAAAGCCATACGGTACAGTAGGCCACTGCTCTACCTACCTCTGTGTCGTCAAGTATACTATCCATCCATAACTGTGGTGCATTTTAGTTGTCGTGCGCAGTATATATAGTAGTAGGCCATTGCTACTGATATATTACTGGCATATAATTCCACACATTAATAAAATGGAGAACAAAAATGTGGAGGGTAAAATAGGGAAAGATCAAGATTCACTTCCACCTCGTGCTGAAGCTGCTGCCACTAGTCATGGCCGAGACGATGAAATGCCATCAACGTCGTTTGCCAAGGCCGATGCCTAATGTCATAGTAGAGAGCATGTAAAATACAAAAAACAAAATTTCCGTAAAATTACCCACAAATCAAAATTAAAAGCATCTGATGAGAAGCGTAAACTTGCCAATATGCCATTTACGACACGGAGTGGCAAGGAATGGCTGAGGCCCTGTCCTATGTTCATGGCTAGTGGTTCAGCTTTACATGAGGATTGAAGCACTCATCCTCCTGCTAGAAAACTTAAAAGTGTTAAGATGGCAAAAGCACAGCAAAGAACTGTGCGTTCTTCTAAATCACAAATCCCCAAGGAGAGTCCAATTGTGTCGGTTGCGATGCCTGACCTTCCCAACACTGGACGGGAAGAGGTGGCGCCTTACACCATTTGCACGCCCCCTGCAAGTGCTGGAAGGAGCACCCGCAGTCCAGTTCCTGATAGTCAAATTGAAGATGTCACTGTTGAAGTACACCAGGATGAGGATATGGGTGTTGTTGGCGCTGGGGAGGAAATTGACAAGGAGGATTCTGATGGTGAGGTGGTTTGTTTAAGTCAGGCACCCGGGGAGACACCTGTTGTCCGTGGGACGAATATGGCCATTGACATGCCTGGTCAAAATACAAAAAAAATCACCTCTTCAGTGTGGAATTATTTCAACAGAAATGCGGACAACTGGTGTCAAGCCGTGTGTTGCCTTTGTCAAGCTGTAATAAGTAGGGGTAAGGACGTTAACCACCTAGGAACATCCTCCCTTATACGTCACCTGGAGCGCATTCATCAGAAGTCATTGACAAGTTCAAAAACTTTGGGTGACAGCGGAAGCAGTCCACTGCCAACTAAATCCCTTCCTCTTGTAACCAAGCTCCTGCAAACCACACCACCAACTCCCTCAGTGTCAATTTCCTCCTTAGACAGGAAAGCCAATAGTCCTGCAGGCTATGTCACTGGCAAGTCTGACGTGTCCTCTCCTGCCTGGGATTCCTCCGATGCATCCTTGAGTGTAACGCCTACTGCTGCTGGCGCTGCTGTTGTTGCTGCTGGGAGTCGATCGTCATCCCAGAGGGGAAGTCGGAAGACCACTTGTACTACTTCCAGTAAGCAATTGACTGTCCAACAGTCCTTTGCGAGAAAGATGAAATATCGCAGCAGTCACCCTGCTGCAAAGCGGATAACTCAGGCCTTGGCAGCCTGGGGGGTGAGAAACGTGTTTCCGGTATCCACCTTTAATTCACAGGGAACTAGAGAATTGTTTGAGGTACTGTGTCCCCGGTACCAAATACCATCTAGGTTCCATTTCTCTAGGCAAGCGATACCGAAAATGTACACAGACGTCAGAAAAAGAGTCACCAGTGTCCTAAAAAATGCAGTTGTATCCAATGTCCACTTAACCACGAACATGTGGACTAGTGGACCAGGGCAGACTCAGGACTATATGACTGTGACAGCCCACTGGGTAGATGTATTGCCTCCCGCAGCAAGAACAGCAGCGGCGGCACCAGTAGCAGCATCTCGCAAACGCCAACTCGTTCCTAGGCAGGCTATGCTTTGTATCACCGCTTTCCATAAGAGGCACACAGCTGACAACCTCTTACGGAGCATCTGAGGAACATCATCGCAGAATGGCTTACCCCAATTGGACTCTCCTGGCGATTTGTAAAATCGGATAACGCCACCAATATTGTGCATGCATTACATCTGGGAAAATTCCAGCACGTCCCATGTTTTGCACATACATTGAATTTGGTGGTGCAGAATTAAAAAAAAAACGACAGGGGCGTGCAAGAGATGCTGTCGGTGGCCCGAAGAATTGCGGGCCACTTTCGGCATTCAGCCACCGCGTGCCAAAGACTGGAGCACCAGCAAACACTCCTGAACCTGCCCTGCCGTCATCTGAAGCAAGAGGTGGTAACGAGGTGGAATTCAACCCTCTATATGCTTCAGAGGATGGAGGAGCAGCAAAAGGTCATTCAAGCTTATACAGCTACCTACGATATAGGCAAAGGAGGGGGAATGCACCTGACTCAAGCGCAGTGGAGAATGATTTCAACGTTGTGCAAGGTTCTCCAACCCTTTGAACTTGCCACACGTGAAGTCAGTTCAGACACTGCCAGCCTGAGTCAGGTCATTCCCCTCATCAGGCTTTTGCAGAAGAAGCTGGAGACATTGAAGGAGGAGCTAAAACAGAGCGATTCCGCTAGGCATGTGGGACTTGTGGATGGAGCCCTTAATTCGCTAAACCAGGATTCACGGGTGGTCAATCTGTTGAAATCAGAGCACTACATTTTGGCCACCATGCTCGATCCTAGATTTAAAACCTACGTTGTATCTCTCTTTCCGGCAGACACAAGTCTGCAGAGGTTCAAAGACCTGCTGGTGAGAAAATTGTCAAGTCAAGTGGAACGTGACCCGTCAACAGCTCCTCCTTCACATTCTCCCGCAACTGGGGCTGCGAGGAAAAGGCTAAGAATTCCGAGCCCACCCGCTGGCGGTGATGCAGGGCAGTCTGGAGCGAGTGCTGACATCTGGTCCGGACTGAAGGATCTGCCAACGATTACTGACATGTCGTCTACTGTCACTGCATATGATTCTGTCACCATTGAAAGAATGGTGGAGGATTATATGAGTGACCGCATCCAAGTAGGCACGTCAGACAGTCCGTATGTATACTGGCAGGAAAAAGAGGCAATTTGGAGGCCCTTGCACAAACCGGCTTTATTTTACCTAAGTTGCCCCCCCCCCTCCAAAAAGAGTGTTTAGTGCTGCCGCTCACCTTGTCAGCAATCGGCGTACGAGGTTACTTCCAGAAAATGTGGAGAAGATGATGTTCATCAACATGAATTATAATCAATTCCTCCATGGAGACATTCACCAGCAATTGCCTCCATAAAGTACACAGGGACCTGAGATCGTGGATTCCAGTGGGGACGGATTAATAATCTGTGAGGAGGGGGATGTACACAGTGAAAGGGGTGAGGAATCGAATGATGAGGAGGAGGTGGACATCTTGCCTCTGTAGAGCCAGTTTGTGCAAGGAGAGATTGATTGCTTCTTTTTTGGTGGGGGCCCAAACCAACCAGTCATTTCAGTCACAGTTGTGTGGCAGACCCTGTCGCTGAAATGATGGGTTTGTTAAAGTGTGCATGTCCTGTTTATAAAACATAAGGGTGGGTGGGAGGGCCCAAGGACAATTCCATCTTGCACCTCATTTTTCTTTCATTTTTCTTTGCATCATGTGCTGTTTGGGGACTATTTTTTGAAGTGCCATCCTGTCTGACACTGCAGTGCCACTCCTAGATGGGCCAGGTGTTTGTGTCGGCCACTTGGGTCGCTTAGCTTAGTCACATAGCTACCTCATTGCGCTTCTTTTTTACTTTGCATCATGTGCTGTTTGGGGACTATTTTTTTGAAGTGCCATCCTGTCTGACACTGCAGTGCCACTCCTAGATGGGCCAGGTGTTTGTGCCGGCCACTTGGGTCGCTTAGCTTATTCACACAGCTACCTCATTGCGCCTCTTTTTTTCTTTGCATCATGTGCTGTTTGGGGACTATTTTTTTGAAGTGCCATCCTGTCTGACACTGCAGTGCCACTCCTAGATGGGCCAGGTGTTTGTGTAGGCCACTTGGGTCGCTTAGCTTAGTCACACAGCTGCCTCATTGCGCCTATTTTTTTTTTTTGCATCATGTGCTGTTTGGGGACAATTTTTTTAATCTGCCATCCTGTCTGACACTGCAGTGCCACTCCTAGATGGGCCAGGTGTTTGTGTCGGCCACTTGTGTCGCTTAGCTTAGTCATCCAGCGACCTCGGTGCAAATTTTAGGACTAAAAATAATATTGTGAGGTGTGAGGTGTTCAGAATAGACTGGAAATGAGTGTAAATTATGGTTATTGAGGTTAATAATACTATGGGATCAAAATGACTCCCAAATTCTATGATTTAAGCTGTTTTTGAGGGGTTTTTGTAAAAAAAACACCCGAATCCAAAACACACCTGAATCCGACAAAAAATTTTCAGGCAGGTTTTGCCAAAATGCGTCCGAATCCAAAACACGGCCGCGGAACCGAATCCAAAACCAAAACCCGAAAAATTTCCGGTGCACATCACTAATGTTAACATGTTTTCGTTAACTTAGCAAAGCTAAGAAGGCACTAGCTGCAGCCAAAAAGAAATCGGGTATAGGTGAGGAGGCATAGAAATGATATTCAAATTGGCAAAAAGGCATGTTGTTCTTTGCAGCTTGTTATTTAGAGACTAAACCACAGGAGCATTTGAGCATAATCAAATATATATGTATTTGTTGCATGAATTAGCGAGATCAGGGCGTGGGCTAGCTTGGAGGATTTATGATGAGGAGTTTCATAGGAAACAGCATGGTAGAGCGGTTATGGATTTTGGTAAAAAAGATGTTGAGATGTTTAGATGTTACACAAACACAGAAGGGTGGCTCTGAAGCGGTTAATGAAAAACGTGGTGGTACAAGCAATAAATGGACATCAGGGAGAAATAGTCAAGGTAGGTGCTATGCGTTTAATAATGGCCAATGTACCCTAGGGTTGAGGTGTCATTTTAGGCATGTTTGTATTCGCTGTGGGGGTCACATCCCATTAGAGACTGTACGCGGTCCTCAGGTGGTATAGGAGGTTTCAACAGACAGCAGAACCGCGCCCCCATGGTAACCGGTACTAAGTAGGGCTCCTACTCCAGTGAGATTTGATAAATTGTCCTATTGGTTAGGCTATTACCCAAACAGGGAAGATGCGGAGTTGTTAAGTTTCGGTTTTTCCAGGGGCTTCCCTTTGCCTGTTGAGGGTCAAGTTTTTTTCAGGTGTGGTTCGAAATTTGCGCTCGGCTTAGCAGTTTCCAGAAATTTTGAAAGAAAAAGTGGACAAAGAGGTTTCTTTTGGAAGAATGGTAGGGCCTTTTAGTTCACCTCTAGTGTCAGACTTGATTTTGTCCCCGATGGGTGTTGTTCTTAAGAAGACTCCTGGAAAGTTTAGACTAATTCAGCATTTGTCATGTCCGTGGGGGACTTCAGCTAATGATGACATTCTGGAGGCCTTGACCATGGTAGTTTATCAATCTTTCGAAGATGCGATGGTGAAGGTTAGATCATTTGGTAGAGGAGCTTTGATGAGTAAAATTGATATAGAGTCGGCTTTCCGTCTGTTGCTCATTGATCTAGAAATTTTTCGCTATTTGGGATTTCGCCTGGCAAATGGTTTCTATGTGGATAAATGTCTTCCCATGGGTTGTTCTATATCTTGTTCTTATTTTGAAAAGTTTAGTAGTTTCTTACATTGGTGTATTTCAGAATATTCAGGCGAGTCTGGAATTGTTCATTACTTAGATGATTTTTTGTTCATGGGCCCGGCTGAGTCTGATATTTGTGGTAGTATTTTAGCGAATGCCTTGGTATTGTTTTCTGAGTTGGGGGTTTTGGTGGCTGATGAAAAGACGGTTGGCCCTATATCAGTTTTGACCTTCTTAGGTATTGAAATTGATACGATTAAGGGTTGCTGTCGTTTTCCCAGGGAAAAAATAGGGCGCTTGAGAGATGACATAATGGTGGCATTGGCTAATGGTAAAGTGACATTGAAGGAGGCTCAATCATTATTGGGGTCACTTAATTTTGCTTGCAGGGTTATCCCAATGGGTAAGGTTTTTAGCAGGAAGTTAGAAAGAGCAACAGCTGGTATTAAGAGGCCTGGTCATTTTATTCGCTTATCTAAAGAAATTCATAGGGATTTGCTCATTTGGGAAGAGATTTTGGCGGATTTCAATGGTGTTCGCATTTGGCAGACTGAGCTCAGATCCAATGTTGAGTTGCAGTTATGCACTGATGCATCTGGGTCTTTGGGTTTTGGGGCTTACCTTTAATTTGGACTCTAAGATTACATATTTGAAAAGGAAAGGGTGTGGGAGGGGGATATGAAGAATCAGACTTGATGAGAGGCAAAAAACACACCTGTCAAATGGGTGTAAGCCCCTGGGCTTAAGGCACTTGACAGGATAAAAAAATCCTCAAGACCCCCAAATATGGCGTGTGGCTGAAACCTCAAATCTGATTTAGATACCAATGGTCAAAACCTGATATATTTCCGAAATACATCAGACTTCGAACTTTAATTTTCTTGCTCAAACGGCCCTCTGCAGCTGTTGACGTCACCGCACCTACAAATAGGGATTTGATTTAAATAGGCTGTCCCTCCTTGCCACCATAGCATTTCTAATTAATAAAGCTGACAGTTTTTATTTGGCCAAATTATTTCAGTTGTTGGTGTCAGTTATTTCTTTAGAGTATGTTTCGAGTATGCGTATGATTGGAGGATAGTCTACGATAGACATTTTAATAATTTATGCATAAAGAGAGGCATTTCAGAACACTGTTATTTCGTACAGGCCTGTCTGGCTCCAGACCAAGAAGCTTACATACAGTGGGCCTGATTCTGAGTTGGACGTAGTCATGTATTTGCCTTTTGTTGCAGTTGTGTCTGCAGATGCTGCTAGAAAACCCTTCCCTTATGCACATCAGTGCGTCCGAAAGTACAAGGACTGAGAAGCCCACTTTCGGTGCATTATCAAAAGTTGTGGCAGCCCTACAGCAGGTGCAGATTATCTGTCTAAAGGGCCTATTTATTAACATTATTTTTACTAAAATAATGTGAAAAAGTATGTTTTCACACCCTTTTCATATTATTTTAGTATCACCTGAATGTATTAAAGGGCATTTGGAGCAGTTTTCATGAAAAACTGCTCCAAATCTTTTAATTGTATTTTTTTTTTGAGTAACCCACATCACATTCCCCATATTTTAAATGGGAAATGCGATGTAGCCAAATTTACTAAAAAAAAAGTAAAAAAACAATGCAGTGAGCCCTGAGATAATTTCGCCAGCTCAGGCTGATGAGATTACAGGGCAGCACTGCGAAACGGAGCCATCTTCCCAGCTGTTCCTGCCCACGAGCTGATGACAGCGTAAAAAAAAAAAGTTAAAAATAAATAAATCCTACTTACCAGTCTAGGAACTGGTGATCGGTGCTCTGTTGTGGGCTGCCTGGTGCCAGGTCATCCATATGTTGCGCTGTGACCCCCGGTGCAGTAAAGTGATGCTGCAAAGTGGCAGTGCACTTTACAGCACCGGGGGTCACAGTGCAGAAGAAGGACACGGCGCCCGGCAGCCTCTTGGAAGCAGCTGACACCAGCTCCTGTGATTGGTAAGTATAAACCAGGGAGGGAGGCTTATCTGCGGAGCGGCGGTAGTAACGGCAGGGGGGTGGCCCACGCGGTGGCTTTAGCAATGGACAGCGGCGCATGCGCAGCAGGGCATTGGGTATTTTTTTAAAAAACTTCCCCGCTGATGCTGCAGAGAAGCACTGCAGGGACAGAGCTCTGTCCCTGCATGCGATAATTGATACATCTCTGCGATATACTCAATTATCGCAGTGCGTGTTTGGTCTAGTTTATCACCTGTCATCCGCATCATCATATGCGGATGGTGATAAATAGACTCCTAAATATGGTATCCTACTGTATGTGAACAATTCTGCATCTATTCTGCAGCCACTATCAGCGACACACCCATAAGACGCAACACCTCTGTGCTCCTTCTCCTATTACCTTCCAGTCAGTGGCGTAACTACAGTGGGTGCAGCTGCTATGGGGCCCAGGCTGCTTTGAGGGCCTGCTGCTCCCCCTGCACCTCCAAGGCCTGTAGCTCCCCTTCACTACCCGCTAAGAACGTCCGCCTAGAGCATAACCCCCCCCCCCTCCGTTCCCAAATGATATTACATGCTGAAACAATGATTTCCATACATGAAACATTTCCTTGCATGTAGGATGCATGAATGGAATACAAATATACCAACAAAATACATTTATCTATCTCCTTTTTTAATGCTAACCACAAGAAAAATGCACTTACTGTATGGGAAAATTATAATATACAGTAGTTATTATTTCTTATATACAGGGCTGAAACTAGGATCTGTGTCAACTGGGGCAAGTCATATACCCCCAGGGTCTCTGCAGTAGCGCTGCGCAACCCCCCACCACCCCTGCCGGGCTCCTCCAACAGCACGGGTAAGTAGTACCTGCTCCACCCCCCCTCTCGGAGCCACTGCCCCTCCTTCCCGTATCACTGCAGCAATCTGTCTCTACCCCCCATATCTTTGCAGCAGAAGCAGAATGTGTTTGTGTTAGCCCTCCCCTCACCACCACTTACCTGGATCTTCTCCTTGCTCCTCCTACAAGCAGGCTCTTCACACACTTCTTCAGTGCGCATGATGTCATGATGTTATGCATGCAGCCCAAATAGGGCAAAAAAAAACTTTATTGTGCTGGGTGATCCTGGTCCCACTATGCTTGCACCCTGCTGATTAGTCCATGGATCCCGGTCACAAACCTACCCCCACCACAGCATGCTTCTGACTCATCACAGGTTTCCCGCTTTTTGTCTCCGACCACCTTGATGCTCCCTCAAATCCCCCCCTCCATAGTCGCAGCCCTCTTATACAGTATATCAGTATAATTTTACCTGGACTGCAGAGATAAGTATCGACGATGTTTCTGAGTTACTGTACACTGCCAATGAAATCAGCTTTACTTATTTTACTGACAGGCTTCTATACACTTCACACTGGGCCTAATTCAGATGCGGCCGCAAAGGTGCTATTGTATGCAGATTGACCGATGTTTTCTTACTGCGCAAGCGTCCGATCCGCAGTGTGCACACGCAGCGAGAGAATTGCTGTGGTGGTCGCACTGAGGAATGAGTCGCAAAGTGAGTGACAGGAAGTCAGCGTTTGGGGTGGTAATGGAGAGTGATTGGGTAAACGCAGGCCTGTCGTGGTTTTTCAGATGATGTTTTCTGGGCGTTCATAACTGTAGAGCTCTCTGTGTCCCAAGAGAGCAGCTCGGATCTCAGACTCTTCATCATGACCCCGATTTGTGACGATGGTAATGATGTATCAGCAATTATACGTCGTCGGACGGAAATGATGCGACTGTACTGGGTGTCCCTATGCTCAGGTTAGCTTCTGCCTATATTTGCATATAATCGCAATTTGCGAATGGCGACAAATAGCAACGGCAGCAAGACCAACCACATCTGAATCGGTCCGACTGTCCTTTTCTTCATGTTGCTGTGTCTGACCTCATCTTCCTTCTCTCTATATCCTACGGGGAGGTTGTGCTGTTGTCATTAGAATGTGGATAGTTTTCTTTCTACATTCTACAGCTGAGCCACATCAATTTCCGCCCCGCTACTCTCCTGAACTAACTCTATCATGCCAGCAGATATGAATTCTCCTGCAAGCTAGGGTATTGTTGGTTGTTATACGGTAAGTACAGTGTCATTCTTCCAGCACAGCAGTGTTTTGTTCCCTCTATTAAGAAGCCTTCCATCATTCTGAAATTGCAATGACCCCTACCTCACTGTAATTACTGCTTTACATTGCTTTTCGTTTTAGCAATGTTATGTTATTTCCAACAGAAAAGTAAAAGTCTGGGGTTCTGTTCTCAGTAATATTAAAGATTTTCAGAACAAATGTTACTTTTCCTCTGGAGTATGAATAGGTATTTTTCCTATGCATGCTGGGCAGGGCACAAAACATCTTTATATAAGGAATTTATTTTAGACAATGACCCGTAGGATAACTGCTTACGACCTCGCCTTCGGAGATCTACCCACTGTTCCGTGTACTACGAGATTGCTCTGCATAATTGCCGTCACGTATTTTCCAGACACATTGCTCATTGTGCTGAATGTATTTATAAATAAGTCTCACCTTCACTCTGAAACATATGCTGAATCTCTGAAGTTTTAGAACAGAATAAGACATTTGTTCTTTGTTACAGACCAAATAAGGTGCCAAATAATCACGTCACAAATCACAGTGATCTTTAATGACTTGATGAACAAATAAAAAAGTAATTACCGTAGTTGTACAAAATGTTCATGAAAGATTTTGTATAAATGTGTATTATACAAAACCACACAATAGAGATTAGTGAATCAGGGTCTGATTAATCTGACAACTACAAGTTCTACCATCCATACTTAGAATTCACTGCACACTGTATCTGAGACGAATATGGCACTGTACCGTAACATTGCAATCTCATGAGCTTTGGAATCTGCAATGTGTGTTTGTACCAACCCATACTACTAACTGATCACACACCACTGTGATTGAGATATACGGGAGATGCACAGTCTCAGAAATGTCTTCTAAATGTATTGGTGTTTCTGGGCAGTGACAGGGAGATGGCTAATCGGATGTGCGGAGATGGTCAGTCTTATGGACCATTGACGTTTCTATAATGGGTGCAATGGGTGCGGTGCACACGCCCACACCGCACCCATTGCACCCATTTTAATACATACCTTTTCCGGAGTCCAGCGTCGGGAGCTGCAATCGCGGTGGAAATTGCTGCCAAAATGGCCACCGTCATGCGCGGTAGCCAAATTGGTCTCCGGATCATGGCAGGCGCCATATTTCCGGAGACCTGCGCATGCGCAGTAGACTCCGACACAGTGCTGGAGTCTACAGTGGCGTACAGAGGAGGGGGCCCACCCGGAGGTGCACACGGGCCCCCTCCTCTGTAGAAAAGCCCCTGTTATGGGCGTTTTATGGGAATGTTGTAGAAGGGGTTGCAAACTCAGAAACATATTAGCTCACATTGGAGGCCTTGCTCTCATGGAAAATCTGCACTTAGCCTGGAGCTGGAACAAGTTTTAGATGGGGCAACTGTTAGTGGCATTTAAAGATGCAGCAAATGGTATTTGAGAATATAAGGGGCCTACTGTAATTCAAGGTTGATTGTGTGTGGGGGGGGGGTTATTCCAGGCTTTATACCAGGAAAGGGCTTAGAGAGCAATATCCATAAAGTCGCAGGCATGTGTAATACCCCTATTGTTTAATAGAGACCCCACTATTTTTTTTTTATTTAATTGTCCCCCACAACTAGTGCTGTCCCAATATAGCCATATAGCTGTACCTGGCTGAACCTTAAGTGACCCTGTCAGCCTGCACAGGGAATATTGGCGCCACTGAAGCTTAGGTCTGTCCCCCCTGGCCAGCAACAGCAGAGCCCGGGAAACTCATCCCTTAGTGATTGGGCCCCTGGGTTGGAGGGCAGAGTGACCCAGGGGAGGGCTGTTGCTGGGGCCCAGGGAGCCAGTCATCGTGGAGGAGAGGGGAGGTGGTGGAGCACCAGGGGGTAAATTTACTAAGATGGGAGTTCTATTTAAGATGGGATGTTGCCCATAGCAACCAATCAGATTCCAGATATTATCTTCTAGAAGGTGCTAGATAATTGAGAAGTAGAATCTTAGTAAATTTACCCCCAGGACTAATAAAAGGAGGATCCCAGTGCGGGAAGGAGAGCCCCGGGGAATGGGAAGGCTACCTGTGAGGAGGTGACATCATGTAGACGACGGGAGCCAGAAGTTTGGGGTCACCCGCTGGAGACTGCCTGCTGCCCAGCTGAGCCGCCGCCGAGATGGTGAGCAAGGACCAGTTTGGAGTATGGAGCCACCTGCCGGGTCGTGGGGACCATCTGCGCCGAGGGAAACAGAGGGGTTGATCTGGTGAACGCAGCCAGCAGCAAGCCGAGGAACATAGCCGGCAGTGCTGAGAGGACCAGAAGACCCCCTGCGAGGAAGACGGTGGCCCGCGTCACTGCCTGACCAAACAGAGCGCCGGGGTGAGCCGCTGCAGTGAGGAAGACTTCCAGGCGAAGAAGACAGCAACGGGACTAGAGAGGCCATGGACAACCCCAGACTGCTGGGAATCCGAGGAGTGACAGCGCCAGACAGTGTGGAGAAGTGCAGGCACCATGGAGGACACCTGGCTGCAGAGGATCAAGGCCCCAGAGAAGGACCCCGGCAGTGGTGCGGAGGACAGCGCAGAGCGGAGACCAGAGGGGACCGAGCAGCGGACTTCCGGTGTGGCGCCGAAGATCCAGGAGGTGATCGGAGGTGGCAGATGCACCATAGCTTGTGGTGAGGAGACCTGTTAGCCCTTCTGCTGCCAGACTCTACCCTGAAAGCCCTTCTGCTACATCACTTTGCATTGGCGACAGTATAAAAGATGGGTAGGCTCCCCTCTCACTTGTGTGCTACTCCCCTCATTATCTCTGTGCCCCGCACATTAGTAAAGGGGGTAGGCTCCCCTAAGTTACTAATGCCCCTGCATAGACGCTTATAAGTAGTAGACTCCCCTCACTCTGTTGCCCAGCAAGTTAGTTAATTAAGGGGTAGGCTCCCCACTAGTGCAGTGCCCAATTGTCTGCAAATGGAGTAGGGGTGTGAATTCCCCTTGGTAATTGCTGCTGAAGTATTGAAGAAGTGATTGTTTCTTCTGGTTATGTACTCTCAGTGACTCATGTTATTGTTAATGATTGTGTCTAAGAAAGTGTTAAATGCATTGTACCCAATGCTCATATGGCTAGACTGAAGGTAGTCTTATGCTAGGGAATACCCAAAGTGTAATGCCAATGGTAGTTAATGTTGCTGCTATTTTACTAAGACTCGGCTGATGCTGACAGGTTATTTGAAAAGGGGTGTGTTCTATGCTACCAATGCTGGTACATCAATGACTGTTTATGCAAGCTCCACCCAGCAGTGTTTCAGTTAAAGCTTATGCACCTGTCTGCTATACACCTAATGCTCATATATCATTGACTGTTTATGCAAGCTCCGCCCAGCAGTGTTTCAGTTAAAGCTTATGCACCTGTCTGCTATACGACTATTGCTGGTAGATCATTGATTGCGTTACATAAAGCAAAAGCCAGCTTGCTTATTTGTATCTTCATCTCATCTGCCTGATATCTAATTAAAATTGCTGGTTATACGAGACTCTGTTATATAAAGCCAAAACCAGCCGGCACCTGTTCCTGCTTCACCTGTCCGCTGTTATATGTAAAGGCTGATATTAAAGACTGAGTTACTACAACTATAGCCAGCTGGTTTCATTGTGCATCTCCCTGGTGATTCCAGCCAACAACTTGTCACTGTTGCAAATGGTTTGGGACTGAAATGTAACAGTTACAGTTGACTTGCTTATTTGTTTCATTGTTGCCAGTTAAAAACCGCTAACAGTTCTCTAGACTGAATGTTAAGCATCACTGTTTGAATTGCGTACCTCAATGATATTCTGTTACTGTAATGGTGCCCATACACTTGTGCAATGCTCATCGCGGGGCATCGCACCGGCAGTTCAGGTGTGATGAAATCGCATCTGAACTGCCAAAGTGATTACCATGCGATCATGCGATAGATCGCACGGTAATCATGTGATGGGCACATCACGACCATGTGGGAGCGGCCTCAGGCCGCACTCGGTGGGTGCCCATCGCACATTGCAGTGCTATATACCGCATGTGTTTTTAAAACACATGCAATCGCACTGCGATGCAATAAATATTAAGTGTAGCACTTAATATTTTGCAACGCAATATTCGAGCGGCGTGCCCGTGCATCGCATCGCATGGTGCTCAATTTGTGCATACAATCATGCGATTGAACAGATGTGATCGAAATCGAAGGATTGTATGCCATATTGTATAAGTGTATGGGCTACATAACAATGAAATGGAGTTGGATCCAGCATTTTGTGTGGTCATTGTGTCTGAGGGTTAAAGCAAGTCTGCCTCTCTGATCGTAACCGAACCTGGTTTATTTCAGTACTCCACACTTAGTTTTAAGTTCTGCCACCGGATTTGTGGGCATTACACGTGCAACCTGCAAGAGTGAGCACAGAAGGGAGCAAGCTCAAAACAAATCAGTCCCATAGAGAGAGGACGGAGTGGAGCAAGCTCAAAACAAATCAGTCCCATAGAGAGAGCATGGAGTGGAGCAAGCACAAAACAATTCAGTCCCATACATAGAGCACAGAGTGGAGCAAGCACAAAACAAATCAGTCCCGTACATAGGGGGTAATTCCAAGTTGATCGCAGCAGGAATTTTGTTAGCAGTTGAGCAAAACCATGTGCACTGCTGGGGAGGCAGATATAATATGTGCAGAAAGAGTTAGATTTGGGTGGGTTATTTTGTTTCTGTTCAGAGTAAATACTGGCTGCTTTATTTTTACACTGCAAATTAGATTGCAGATTGAACACACCACACCCAAATCTAACTCTCTCTGCAAATGTTATATCTGCCCCCCCTGCAGTGCACATGGTTTTGCCCAATTGCTAAAAAATGTCCTGCTGCGATCAACTTGGAATTACCCCCATAGAGCACAGAGTGGAGCAAGCACAAAACAAATCAGTCCCATACATAGAGCACAGAGTGGAGCAAGCACAAAACAAATCAGTCCCATAAAGAGAGCATGGAGTGGAGCAAGCTCAAAACAAATCAGTCCCATAGAGAGAGCATGGAGTGGAGCAAGCACCAAACAAATCAATCCCATGCAAAGAGCGCAGAGTGGAGCAAGCACAAAACAAATCAGTCCCATACATAGAGCACAGAGTGGAGCAAGCACAAAACAAATCAGTCCCATACATAGAGCACAGAGTGGAGCAAGCACACAAAACAAATCAGTCCTATACATAGAGCACAGAGTGAAGCAAGCACAAAACAAATTAGTGCCATAGAGTACGGAGTGGAGCAAGCACAAAACAAAATACAATCTGCATTTCTGGGAAAAGTAAACAGAGCAGAAAACTTATTGGCTGATTTGGCTGAAGTAAAAGTAGCCATATACTTAATCACCCAGGTTTTTTTTATAGAATGGATTGTTAGGGGGTAATTAAAAAGGAGATGGTTTGCTTTAGATTATCATTGTTGAATGACATGGCTAATTAGCTAATTGGCTGTTAGAGGGGTTTTTAGGCAGTTTATAAATAGGCAAATAGTTTATTTCCATCTGTGATTCCCAACCGCCCACTTGACTAATTTGTTTTTTATATTTTATTTTTTATTTTAATTTCACTGGAATGCAATTGTATTTTGACCCTTCCCTCCAACAGGTGAGGTGCAGCTTGTGGAAAGCAGTGCTCCTCAGTGGCCTTGAGGGACTGAGTGGCAATCCCTCTTTGAGAACGTATCTACTTCAGGGGAGGACCTGGTCTTCAACTCAGGGAAGGCCAAGTGCAATGCCAATTAAGGAGACGTGGTACCGACTAATCATGTTTGTGTTGGTATGGGTGCCACCCCATTTATTTAAATATCTTTATATGGCTTTTGCCTTGGTTCACACTTGCCACCCCTGTTCAAGTAAGTCAGGCTTAAATGGGAGGGCCAACTGCCTGCCCATCACCAAACTCAAGGTTTAGATAATTAACCCCTTCTGCTAAATGTATGCTGACCCCTACTGGAGGTTTAGCTACGTGTCCTGGGAGAGTATCAGTGAGCACGTTTCACTTATTGGGAAAATGGGGCATTACAGTCAAAAACCAGAGGCTTGGTCTTTAGGATTACACAAATACTGGGTATACTCATCACACAATGCCATCTGCTTGTACTACTAAGATATGCCGGGCTTTGCTCACCTGCAACTTTATTAAACTACTGTAAACCTATCTGAGCCTGTTCCTTCCGTCTATTGCATTTGCATTAAACATCATCTTTACCTGTAGCTGTACATGACCTCATCACCCCTCTTTGCATTTACAATGGGGACACCATGCTGTTGCTATTAGAATGCAGTTAGTTTTGTTCCTACTATGTACTGCTGAGCCACATCAATTTCCTCAACTCCATTCTCCTTAACGAACTCTTTTATACCAATAAACAATAACATAAATTCTCCTGCAAGCTAGTGTATTATTGGTTGTTTATGTGGCAAGTATCAGCAGCACAACGTATGTTTCCCAGCACGGCAGTGTTTTGCTCTCTCTATTTAGCAGCCTTTCATCTTTTTGAAGTGCAATGACTCCTACCTTGCTGTAATTACTACTTTACATGTTTTTTTTGTTTTTTTTACTTTGATCAATGTCTTGTTATTTCAAACTCGATTATAATAAAGAGGTTCTGGAGCTCATTCAGGTTGGATCACAACTGGCTATCCAATCGCAAAAATGACATTGATGATGCGGGTGCATAGGCAGGGCCGTCCTGCGCATGCTTCGGCATTTTCTGTGGGTGCCCCGCAGTAAATGCAAAAGGTGGTCTTCAGGTTGCCGACTGTCGGGATCCCGGCGCACAGTATACCAGCGCCGGAATCCCGACAGCCGGCATACCGACAATTTTTCTCCCTCGTGGGGCTCATTTGCGCTCGCCACGCTGTCCGTATGCCGGCGGTCGGGCTTCCAACGCTGGTATGCTGGTCACAGGGAGCCCGGCCGCCGGCATACCATACCACACCCAAAAAATACTAGAGTAATGTGGGTGCTGGACAGAACAAGATAATTGATACAGAAATTCAGTTAATATTGAGCGCAGTTCACATTGTTGCTAATACCCTTTCACAATAAACTCCTGGATCCAGCCTAGGTCACTGAACATGGGTTTCAAGCCATGTCACAGAGGCTTGAAACCCATTTCACATGCTGGATCTGGGTTATTCCCAGAGCTTCTCTGGTGCTTGGAGATTAAATAATCTCCAATAACCAGTGAGCCTGATCTTCATACTGTGTTAACGGAACCCGGGTTGAATTCTCGGGGCGTCTGTTGTCCAACCCAGGGGACCTGCAACACGGGTCATACAGTGTCCAACCCAGGTTGCTATCTGGGTTGGATTCCTGAGTCACTCGATCCAGGGTTTTCCTTGGGGACCCTTTTACACTGAGTTGCGACCAGGGTTAACCCTCCAATAACCTGGGTTTAAGTGGCAGTGTGGAAGGGGTGTTATTGTCTGGTGTTATTATAAAACAGACTGTAAATTAGTGGCAAATAATCTAGAGATGAGCGCCTGAAATTTTTCGGGTTTTGTGTTTTGGTTTTGGGTTCGGTTCCGCGGCCGTGTTTTGGGTTCGAACGCGTTTTGGCAAAACCTCACCGAATTTTTTTTGTCGGATTCGGGTGTGTTTTGGATTCGGGTGTTTTTTTCAAAAAACACTAAAAAACAGCTTAAATCATAGAATTTGGGGGTCATTTTGATCCCAAAGTATTATTAACCTCAAAAACCATAATTTACACTCATTTTCAGTCTATTCTGAATACCTCACACCTCACAATATTATTTTTAGTCCTAAAATTTGCACCGAGGTCGCTGTGTGAGTAAGATAAGCGACCCTAGTGGCCGACACAAACACCGGGCCCATCTAGGAGTGGCACTGCAGTGTCACGCAGGATGTCCCTTCCAAAAAACCCTCCCCAAACAGCACATGACGCAAAGAAAAAAAGAGGCGCAATGAGGTAGCTGTGTGAGTAAGATTAGCGACCCTAGTGGCCGACACAAACACCGGGCCCATCTAGGAGTGGCACTGCAGTGTCACGCAGGATGTCCCTTCCAAAAAACCCTCCCCAAACAGCACATGACGCAAAGAAAAAAAGAGGCGCAATGAGGTAGCTGACTGTGTGAGTAAGATTAGCGACCCTAGTGGCCGACACAAACACCGGGCCCATCTAGGAGTGGCACTGCAGTGTCACGCAGGATGTCCCTTCCAAAAAACCCTCCCCAATCAGCACATGATGCAAAGAAAAAGAAAAGAAAAAAGAGGTGCAAGATGGAATTGTCCTTGGGCCCTCCCACCCACCCTTATGTTGTATAAACAAAACAGGACATGCACACTTTAACCAACCCATCATTTCAGTGACAGGGTCTGCCACACGACTGTGACTGATATGACGGGTTGGTTTGGACCCCCCCCAAAAAAGAAGCAATTAATCTCTCCTTGCACAAACTGGCTCTACAGAGGCAAGATGTCCACCTCATCTTCACCCTCCGATATATCACCGTGTACATCCCCCTCCTCACAGATTATCAATTCGTCCCCACTGGAATCCACCATCTCAGCTCCCTGTGTACTTTGTGGAGGCAATTGCTGCTGGTCAATGTCTCTTCAGGTTGCCGACTGTCGGGATCCCGGCGCACAGTATACCAGCGCCGGAATCCCGACAGCCGGCATACCGACAATTTTTCTCCCTCGTGGGGCTCATTTGCGCTCGCCACGCTGTCCGTATGCCGGCGGTCGGGCTTCCAACGCTGGTATGCTGGTCACAGGGAGCCCGGCCGCCGGCATACCATACCACACCCAAAAAATACTAGAGTAATGTGGGTGCTGGACAGAACAAGATAATTGATACAGAAATTCAGTTAATATTGAGCGCAGTTCACATTGTTGCTAATACCCTTTCACAATAAACTCCTGGATCCAGCCTAGGTCACTGAACATGGGTTTCAAGCCATGTCACAGAGGCTTGAAACCCATTTCACATGCTGGATCTGGGTTATTCCCAGAGCTTCTCTGGTGCTTGGAGATTAAATAATCTCCAATAACCAGTGAGCCTGATCTTCATACTGTGTTAACGGAACCCGGGTTGAATTCTCGGGGCGTCTGTTGTCCAACCCAGGGGACCTGCAACACGGGTCATACAGTGTCCAACCCAGGTTGCTATCTGGGTTGGATTCCTGAGTCACTCGATCCAGGGTTTTCCTTGGGGACCCTTTTACACTGAGTTGCGACCAGGGTTAACCCTCCAATAACCTGGGTTTAAGTGGCAGTGTGGAAGGGGTGTTATTGTCTGGTGTTATTATAAAACAGACTGTAAATTAGTGGCAAATAATCTAGAGATGAGCGCCTGAAATTTTTCGGGTTTTGTGTTTTGGTTTTGGGTTCGGTTCCGCGGCCGTGTTTTGGGTTCGAACGCGTTTTGGCAAAACCTCACCGAATTTTTTTTGTCGGATTCGGGTGTGTTTTGGATTCGGGTGTTTTTTTCAAAAAACACTAAAAAACAGCATAAATCATAGAATTTGGGGGTCATTTTGATCCCAAAGTATTATTAACCTCAAAAACCATAATTTACACTCATTTTCAGTCTATTCTGAATACCTCACACCTCACAATATTATTTTTAGTCCTAAAATTTGCACCGAGGTCGCTGTGTGAGTAAGATAAGCGACCCTAGTGGCCGACACAAACACCGGGCCCATCTAGGAGTGGCACTGCAGTGTCACGCAGGATGTCCCTTCCAAAAAACCCTCCCCAAACAGCACATGACGCAAAGAAAAGAAGAGGCGCAATGAGGTAGCTGTGTGAGTAAGATTAGCGACCCTAGTGGCCGACACAAACACCGGGCCCATCTAGGAGTGGCACTGCAGTGTCACGCAGGATGTCCCTTCCAAAAAACCCTCCCCAAACAGCACATGACGCAAAGAAAAAAAGAGGCGCAATGAGGTAGCTGACTGTGTGAGTAAGATTAGCGACCCTAGTGGCCGACACAAACACCGGGCCCATCTAGGAGTGGCACTGCAGTGTCACGCAGGATGTCCCTTCCAAAAAACCCTCCCCAATCAGCACATGATGCAAAGAAAAAGAAAAGAAAAAAGAGGTGCAAGATGGAATTGTCCTTGGGCCCTCCCACCCACCCTTATGTTGTATAAACAAAACAGAACATGCACACTTTAACCAACCCATCATTTCAGTGACAGGGTCTGCCACACGACTGTGACTGATATGACGGGTTGGTTTGGACCCCCCCCAAAAAAGAAGCAATTAATCTCTCCTTGCACAAACTGGCTCTACAGAGGCAAGATGTCCACCTCATCTTCACCCTCCGATATATCACCGTGTACATCCCCCTCCTCACAGATTATCAATTCGTCCCCACTGGAATCCACCATCTCAGCTCCCTGTGTACTTTGTGGAGGCAATTGCTGCTGGTCAATGTCTCCGCGGAGGAATTGATTATAATTCATTTTAATGAACATCATCTTCTCCACATTTTCTGGATGTAACCTCGTACGCCGATTGCTGACAAGGTGAGCGGCGGCACTAAACACTCTTTCGGAGTACACACTTGTGGGAGGGCAACTTAGGTAGAATAAAGCAAGTTTGTGCAAGGGCCTCCAAATTGCCTCTTTTTCCTGCCAGTATAAGTACGGACTGTGTGACGTGCCTACTTGGATGCGGTCACTCATATAATCCTCCACCATTCTATCAATGTTGAGAGAATCATATGCAGTGACAGTAGACGACATGTCCGTAATCGTTGTCAGGTCCTTCAGTCCGGACCAGATGTCAGCATCAGCAGTCGCTCCAGACTGCCCTGCATCACCGCCAGCGGGTGGGCTCGGAATTCTGAGCCTTTTCCTCGCACCCCCAGTTGCGGGAGAATGTGAAGGAGGAGATGTTGACAGGTCGCGTTCCGCTTGACTTGACAATTTTGTCACCAGCAGGTCTTTCAACCCCAGCAGACCTGTGTCTGCCGGAAAGAGAGATCCAAGGTAGGCTTTAAATCTAGGATCGAGCACGGTGGCCAAAATGTAGTGCTCTGATTTCAACAGATTGACCACCCGTGAATCCTTGTTAAGCGAATTAAGGGCTGCATCCACAAGTCCCATATGCCTAGCGGAATCGCTCCCTTTTAGCTCCTTCTTCAATGCCTCCAGCTTCTTCTGCAAAAGCCTGATGAGGGGAATGACCTGACTCAGGCTGGCAGTGTCTGAACTGACTTCACGTGTGGCAAGTTCAAAGGGCATCAGAACCTTGCACAACGTTGAAATCATTCTCCACTGCACTTGAGACAGGTGCATTCCACCTACTATATCGTGCTCAATTGTATAGGCTTGAATGGCCTTTTGCTGCTCCTCCAACCTCTGAAGCATATAGAGGGTTGAATTCCACCTCGTTACCACTTCTTGCTTCAGATGATGGCAGGGCAGGTTCAGTAGTTTTTGGTGGTGCTCCAGTTTTCTGTACGTGGTGCCTGTACGCCGAAAGTGTCCCGCAATTCTTCTGGCCACCGACAGCATCTCTTGCACGCCCCTGTCGTTTTTTAAAAAATTCTGCACCACCAAATTCAAGGTATGTGCAAAACATGGGACGTGCTGGAATTGGCCCAGATTTAATGCACACACAATATTGCTGGCGTTGTCCGATGCCACAAATCCACAGGAGAGTCCAATTGGGGTAAGCCATTCCGCGATGATCTTCCTCAGTTGCCGTAAGAGGTTTTCAGCTGTGTGCGTATTCTGGAAAGCGGTGATACAAAGCGTAGCCTGCCTAGGAAAGAGTTGGCGTTTGCGAGATGCTGCTACTGGTGCCGCCGCTGCTGTTCTTGCGGCGGGAGTCCATACATCTACCCAGTGGGCTGTCACAGTCATATAGTCCTGACCCTGCCCTGCTCCACTTGTCCACATGTCCGTGGTTAAGTGGACATTGGGTACAGCTGCATTTTTTAGGACACTGGTGACTCTTTTTCTGAGGTCTGTGTACATTTTCGGTATCGCCTGCCTAGAGAAATGGAACCTAGATGGTATTTGGTACCGGGGACACAGTACCTCCAACAAGTCTCTAGTTGGCTCTGCAGTAATGATGGATACCGGAACCACGTTTCTCACCACCCAGGATGCCAAGGCCTCAGTTATCCGCTTTGCAGTAGGATGACTGCTGTGATATTTCATCTTCCTCGCAAAGGACTGTTGAACAGTCAATTGCTTACTGGAAGTAGTACAAGTGGGCTTACGACTTCCCCTCTGGGATGACCATCGACTCCCAGCGGCAACAACAGCAGCGCCAGCAGCAGTAGGCGTTACACGCAAGGATGCATCGGAGGAATCCCAGGCAGGAGAGGACTCGTCAGAATTGCCAGTGACATGGCCTGCAGGACTATTGGCATTCCTGGGGAAGGAGGAAATTGACACTGAGGGAGTTGGTGGGGTGGTTTGCGTGAGCTTGGTTACAAGAGGAAGGGATTTACTGGTCAGTGGACTGCTTCCGCTGTCACCCAAAGTTTTTGAACTTGTCACTGACTTATTATGAATGCGCTGCAGGTGACGTATAAGGGAGGATGTTCCGAGGTGGTTAACGTCCTTACCCCTACTTATTACAGCTTGACAAAGGGAACACACGGCTTGACACCTGTTGTCCGCATTTCTGGTGAAATACCTCCACACCGAAGAGCTGATTTTTTTGGTATTTTCACCTGGCATGTCAACGGCCATATTCCTCCCACGGACAACAGGTGTCTCCCCGGGTGCCTGACTTAAACAAACCACCTCACCATCAGAATCCTCCTGGTCAATTTCCTCCCCAGCGCCAGCAACACCCATATCCTCCTCATCCTGGTGTACTTCAACACTGACATCTTCAATCTGACTATCAGGAACTGGACTGCGGGTGCTCCTTCCAGCACTTGCAGGGGGCGTGCAAATGGTGGAAGGCGCATGCTCTTCACGTCCAGTGTTGGGAAGGTCAGGCATCGCAACCGACACAATTGGACTCTCCTTGTGGATTTGGGATTTCGAAGAATGCACAGTTCTTTGCTGTGCTGCTTTTGCCAGCTTGAGTCTTTTCATTTTTCTAGCGAGAGGCTGAGTGCTTCCATCCTCATGTGAAGCTGAACCACTAGCCATGAACATAGGCCAGGGCCTCCGCCGTTCCTTGCCACTCCGTGTGGTAAATGGCATATTGGCAAGTTTACGCTTCTCCTCCGACAATTTTATTTTAGGTTTTGGAGTCCTTTTTTTACTGATATTTGGTGTTTTGGATTTGACATGCTCTGTACTATGACATTGGGCATCGGCCTTGGCAGACAACGTTGCTGGCATTTCATCGTCTCGGCCATGACTAGTGGCAGCAGCTTCAGCACGAGGTGGAAGTGGATCTTGATCTTTCCCTAATTTTGGAACCTCAACATTTTTGTTCTCCATATTTTAATAGGCACAACTAAAAGGCACCTCAGGTAAACAATGGAGATGGATGGATTGGATACTAGTATACAATTATGGACGGGCTGCCGAGTGCCGACACAGAGGTAGCCACAGCCGTGAACTACCGCACTGTACTGTGTCTGCTGCTAATATATAGACTGGTTGATAAAGAGATAGTATACTCGTAACTAGTATGTATGTATAAAGAAAGAAAAAAAAAACCACGGTTAGGTGGTATATACAATTATGGACGGGCTGCCGAGTGCCGACACAGAGGTAGCCACAGCCGTGAACTACCGCACTGTACTGTGTCTGCTGCTAATATATAGACTGGTTGATAAAGAGATAGTATACTCGTAACTAGTATGTATGTATAAAGAAAGAAAAAAAAACCACGGTTAGGTGGTATATACAATTATGGACGGGCTGTCGAGTGCCGACACAGAGGTAGCCACAGCCGTGAACTACCGCACTGTACTGTGTCTGCTGCTTATATATAGACTGGTTGATAAAGAGATAGTATACTCGTAACTAGTATGTATGTATAAAGAAAGAAAAAAAAACCACGGTTAGGTGGTATATACAATTATGGACGGGCTGCCGAGTGCCGACACAGAGGTAGCCACAGCCGTGAACTACCGCACTGTACTGTGTCTGCTGCTAATATATAGACTGGTTGATAAAGAGATAGTATACTCGTAACTAGTATGTATGTATAAAGAAAGAAAAAAAAACCACGGTTAGGTGGTATATACAATTATGGACGGGCTGCCGAGTGCCGACACAGAGGTAGCCACAGCCGTGAACTACCGCACTGTACTGTGTCTGCTGCTAATATATAGACTGGTTGATAAAGAGATAGTATACTCGTAACTAGTATGTATGTATAAAGAAAGAAAAAAAAACCACGGTTAGGTGGTATATACAATTATGGACGGGCTGCCGAGTGCCGACACAGAGGTAGCCACAGCCGTGAACTACCGCACTGTACTGTGTCTGCTGCTAATATATAGACTGGTTGATAAAGAGATAGTATACTCGTAACTAGTATGTATGTATAAAGAAAGAAAAAAAAACCACGGTTAGGTGGTATATACAATTATGGACGGGCTGCCGAGTGCCGACACAGAGGTAGCCACAGCCGTGAACTACCGCACTGTACTGTCTGCTGCTAATATATAGACTGGTTGATAAAGAGATAGTATACTCGTAACTAGTATGTATGTATAAAGAAAGAAAAAAAAACCACGGTTAGGTGGTATATACAATTATGGACGGGCTGCCGAGTGCCGACACAGAGGTAGCCACAGCCGTGAACTACCGCACTGTACTGTGTCTGCTGCTAATATAGACTGGTTGATAAAGAGATAGTATACTCGTAACTAGTATGTATGTATAAAGAAAGAAAAAAAAACCACGGTTAGGTGGTATATACAATTATGGACGGGCTGCCGAGTGCCGACACAGAGGTAGCCACAGCCGTGAACTACCGCACTGTACTGTGTCTGCTGCTAATATATAGACTGGTTGATAAAGAGATAGTATACTCGTAACTAGTATGTATGTATAAAGAAAGAAAAAAAAACCACGGTTAGGTGGTATATACAATTATGGACGGGCTGCCGAGTGCCGACACAGAGGTAGCCACAGCCGTGAACTACCGCACTGTACTGTGTCTGCTGCTAATATAGACTGGTTGATAAAGAGATAGTATACTACTAATATTATATATACTGGTGGTCAGGTCACTGGTCACTAGTCACACTGGCAGTGGCACTCCTGCAGCAAAAGTGTGCACTGTTTAATTTTAATATAATATTATGTACTCCTGGCTCCTGCTATAACCTATAACTGGCACTGCAGTAGTGCTCCCCAGTCTCCCCCACAATTATAAGCTGTGTGAGCTGAGCAGTCAGACAGATATATATAATATTATATATAGATAATAGATGATGCAGCACACTGGCCTGAGCCTGAGCAGTGCACACAGATATGGTATGTGACTGACTGAGTCACTGTGTGTATCGCTTTTTTCAGGCAGAGAACGGATATATTAAATAAACTGCACTGTGTGTCTGGTGGTCACTCACTATATAATATATTATGTACTCCTGGCTCCTGCTTTAACCTATAACTGGCACTGCAGTAGTGCTCCCCAGTCTCCCCCACAATTATAAGCTGTGTGAGCTGAGCAGTCAGACAGATATATATAATATTATATATAGATAATAGATGATGCAGCACACTGGCCTGAGCCTGAGCAGTGCACACAGATATGGTATGTGACTGAGTCACTGTGTGCTGTGTATCGCTTTTTTCAGGCAGAGAACGGATTATAAATAAAACTGGTGGTCACTATCAGCAAAACTCTGCACTGTACTGAGTACTCCTAATGCTCCCCAAAATTAGTAAATCAAGTGTCTCTCTAATCTATTCTAAACGGAGAGGACGCCAGCCACGTCCTCTCCCTATCAATCTCAATGCACGTGTGAAAATGGCGGCGACGCGCGGCTCCTTATATAGAATCCGAGTCTCGCGATAGAATCCGAGCCTCGCGAGAATCCGACAGCGTCATGATGACGTTCGGGCGCGCTCGGGTTAACCGAGCAAGGCGGGAAGATCCGAGTCGCTCGGACCCGTGAAAAAAAACATGAAGTTCTGGCGGGTTCGGATTCAGAGAAACCGAACCCGCTCATCTCTAAAATAATCCTTGATATTTTGAGAATTTCACCAATTTTCCTCAGATTTAACACATTTGATCTTCATAAAACCAACACAGACAGATCCAAGACTAAAGATTTTCCGCTCTTCTCCAACAACAACTTGGGGCTAAATGCAAAAGCCTCGGAGTCGCCGGAGGTGCAGGACTTTCTGCAAGTCTGCCCATTTTTTTAAAAGCAGCAATCATTTACAAGGCAAAACCAACATGGTTAAAACAACGGGCAGACTCATAGAAAGTCCCACACTTCCGACAACTTGGAGGCTATTACATTTGTCCCTTGGCATGAAGTGTGCAATGAAACAGTGTCTTTACAACAATATTGCTCCTATAATATAGGAACTACTTCCAATTCAGACGTATCTTTCCTGTATAGAACCCTTACTGGGATGAGGAGGTCCAGGGGTAGGGCGTGTGGTGCGATCATGGCCCTGTAGGCTTGACATGATGCCATGACTTAGCGGGTGCCATAACGGTGCAATTCATAGCAAACCAAGTTACCACAAACCTGCCCACTTGACAGGACATCACAAATTTCTGTTTCCCAACATCAGCGGCCATTTAGGATCTCAGCTCTGATTTACCAGGACTCCACAACCGCTACAATAACCTGGTCTGAGGTATACAAATGTATTTATGACATGTATAATGGCATATATCGATTTCTGGAAACTGCTGTCTAACATGCATGTTGATTTGGGAGCCCAGCTGTTATATGTTGGTTTCTGGGCACTGCTGTCTGGAATATGCATTATTTGGGGCACTGCTGTCTGGCATATGCATTCATTGGGGCACTGCTGTCTGGCATATACATTCATTGGGGTACTGCTATCTGGCATATACATTCATTGGGGCACAGCTATCTGGAATATACATTCATTGGGGCACTGCTGCCTGGCATATGCATTCATTGGGGCACTGCTATATGGTATATGCATTCATTGGGGCACTGCTGTCTGGCATATGCATTCTTTGGGGCACTGCTGTCTGGCATATGCATTCTTTGGGGCACTGCTGTCTGGCATATACATTCATTGGGGCACTGCTGTCTGGCATATACATTCATTGGGGCACTGCTGTCTGGCATATGCATTAATTGGGGCACTGCTGTCTGGCATATACATTCATTGGGGCACTACTGTCTGGCATATACATTCATTGGGGCACTGCTGTCTGGCATATGCATTCATTGGGGCACTGCTGTCTGGCATATGCATTCTTTGGGGCACTGCTGTCTGGCATATGCATCCATTGGGGCACTGCTGTCTGACATATGCATTCATTGGGGCACTGCTATCTGGCATATACATTCATTGGGGCACTGCTGTTTGGCATATACATTCATTGGGGCACTGATGTACGGCATATGCATTCATTGGGGCACTGCTGTCTGCCATTTACATTCATTGGGGCACTGCTGTATGGTATATGCATTCATTGGGGCACTGCTGTCTGGCATATGCATTCATTGGGACACTGCTATCTGGCATATACATTCATTGGGGGCACTGCTGTATGGTATATGCATTCATTGGGGCACTGCTGTCTGGCATATGCATTCTTTGGGGCACTGCTGTCTGGCATATACATTCATTGGGGCACTGCTATATGGTGTATGCATTCATTGGGGCACTGCTGTCTGGCATATGCATTCATTGGGGCACTGCTGTCTGGTATATACATTCATTGGGGCACTGCTATCTGGCATATACATTCATTGGGGCACTGCTGTCTGGCATATGCATTCATTGGGGCACTGCTATATGGTATATGCATTCATTGGGGCACTGCTGTCTGGCATATGCATTCTTTGGGGCACTGCTGTCTGGCATATGCATTCTTTGGGGCACTGCTGTCTGGCATATACAGTCATTGGGGCACTGCTGTCTGGCATATACATTCATTGGGGCACTGCTGTCTGGCATATGCATTAATTGGGGCACTGCTGTCTGGCATATACATTCATTGGGGCACTACTGTCTGGCATATACATTCATTGGGGCACTGCTGTCTGGCATATACATTCATTGGGGCACTACTGTCTGGCATATACATTCATTGGGGCACTGCTGTCTGGCATATGCATTCATTGGGGCACTGCTGTCTGGCATATGCATTCTTTGGGGCACTGCTGTCTGGCATATGCATTCATTGGGGCACTGCTGTCTGACATATGCATTCATTGGGGCACTGCTATCTGGCATATACATTCATTGGGGCACTGCTGTTTGGCATATACATTCATTGGGGCACTAATGTACGGCATATGCATTCATTGGGGCACTGCTGTCTGCCATTTACATTCATTGGGGCACTGCTGTATGGTATATGCATTCATTGGGGCACTGCTGTCTGGCATATGCATTCATTGGGACACTGCTATCTGGCATATACATTCATTGGGGGCACTGCTGTATGGTATATGCATTCATTGGGGCACTGCTGTCTGGCATATGCATTCTTTGGGGCACTGCTGTCTGGCATATACATTCATTGGGGCACTGCTATATGGTATATGCATTCATTGGGGCACTGCTGTCTGGCATATGCATTCATTGGGGCACTGCTGTCTGGTATATACATTCATTGGGGCACTGCTGTCTGGCATATACATTCATTGGGGCACTGCTGTCTGGCATATACATTCATTGGGGCACTGCTGTCTGGCATATACATTCATTGGGGCACTGCTGTCTGGCATATACATTCATTGGGGCACTGCTGTATGGTATATGCATTCATTGGGGCACTGCTGTCTGGCATATGCATTCTTTGGGGCACTGCTGTCTGGTATATGCATTCATTGGGGCCACTGCTGTATTATAAGGTGTGAATTGTATAAAATGAAAATGAAATACAAAAGGTTTTAAATAATATGCAGTAACTCAATGACATAATAGGCATTACTGAGACATGGTGGGACGATTCTCATGACTGGATGGCAAACATCGAGGGATACACTCTCTTCAGGAGAGATAGGATTAATAAAAAGGGAGGGGGTGTTTGTCTCTATGTTAAACCATTCTTAAAACCATATTTAAAGGAGGTCAGTTACGAGGGGACTGGAGATAACGTAGAGTCATTATGGGTTGAGATTTCGAGTGGGGGTAAAGATACAAAAAAACTTTTAATAGGGACATGCTATAAACCGCCAGATATTAGTGTGGCTGATGAATTACTACTCTTGCAGCAAATCGAAAAAGCTGCAGGTATGGGGGATATCGTTATTGTTGGGGACTTCAATTACCCGGACATAAACTGGAACACCGAAACAGTAAATACAGCTAGGGGTAACAGGTTCTTAAACATGCTAAAAGATCATTACTTGTCACAGGTAATTAAGGAGCCAACTAGGCAAGGGGCTATACTGGACCAAGTACTAACTAATAATGAGGAAATAATAACAAATACTAAAGTAGGGGAGACCCTAGGAAATAACGATCACAATATGATCACATTCGATATCAGCTTTAAAAAAACAACAATATAAGGGTCTAACCAAGATTTTTAACTTTAGGAAAGCAAATTTCACATTGCTGAAACAAGCAATAAAGGAGATTAATTGGGAAATTGTATTTCATGGTAAGAATACTGCTGAAATGTGGGACATTTTTACAACTGCGCTCAATAAGTACACTAATTTATATATTCCCAAAGTCAACAAAAACAGAGGTAGGAAATCCAAACCGATGTGGCTTAATAAAAAGGTCAAGGAACAAATGGATAAAAAGAGGCGTGCTTTCAAAACATTTAAGTCTGACGGAAAGGTGGAATCATTCCAGTTCTACAAGGAATGTAACAAAAAAATGCAAAAAAGCGATTAGAGCAGCTAAAATAAAAAACGAAAAACAAATCGCAAAGGAGAGTAAAACAAACCCGAAAAAGTTCTTTAAGTATATAAACGGTATAAGGTTGAAAAGGGAGAATATTGGGCCCTTAAAGGGTAAGCTGGATGTCTTGATTAAGGATGATAGGATAAAAGCAGATTTATTTAATAAATTCTTTTAATCAGTATTCACGAAAGAGGACAGGTTGACAAGAATAGAGCATAACATAAATAATTTGCCTAAACAAGGGAGTAATCCGGGAGAGACTAAGTAAAATGAAGATGAATAAATCTTCTGGTCCGGATGGACTCCACCCCAGGGTTCTTATGGAACTCAGCGTAGAGATATCGAAACCTCTATATTTGATCTTCAGTGAGTCAATTAGATCAGGAATGATACCAAAGGACTGGCGTATAGCAGAGGTAGTCCCAATATTTAAAAAGAGTATTAAAACGCTCCCCAGGAACTATAGACCGGTTAGCTTGACATCTATAGTGTGGAAAATACTAGAAGGTTTATTAAGGGATAGCATTCTAGAGTACTTGGATACCTCCAAGGTTATTACTAGGAATCAACATGGATTTGTCAAGGACAGGTCATGTCAAACTAACTTAATAAGCTTCTACGAGAAAGTGAGCGATAATATTGATAAGGGTCAAGCAGTGGATGTGATCTTTTTAGACTTCTCTAAGGCTTTTGATAAAGTTCCACACAGGAGACTAATTCTCAAACTAAGGGGGAAATTTTCTAAGCTCCCGATTTTGACCGAGATGCCGTTTTTTCATCAAAGTGTCATCTCGGTAATTTACTAAACACTAATCACGGCAGAGATGAGGGCATTCGTAATTTTTTGCAAGTCCAAGTAAAAAATTACGAATGAATACACCATCGGTCAAAACGCGGCTGTTTAAGTATGAATCTCGGTCATTTACTAAGAAGTGCAAAGCAAAAAAAAAAAAAACACTGCCGTGAAAAATTACAACTCGTAAAAAAGTGCTAAAAAAAAACAGACCTTTTTTTTTTATTCGTGATTGGATAGGCATGCACGGATCCATGAGATCCGTGCATGTATATCAGTGGGAAGGGGTGGGAAAGTGCTTATTTTTTCAAAAAAAATTGCGTGGGGTCCCCCCTCCTAAGCATAACCAGCCTCGGGCTCTTTGAGCCGATCCTGGTTGCCGAAATATGGGAAAAAAAATGACAGGGGTTCCCCCATATTTAAGCAACCAGCATCGGGCTCTGCGCCTGGTCCTGGTCCCAAAAATACGGGGGACAAAAAGAGTAGGGGTCCCCCGTATTTTTAAAACCAGCACCGGGCTCCACTAGCTGGACAGATAATGCCACAGCCGGGGGTCACTTTTATATAGTGCCCTGCGGCCGTGGCATCAAAAATCCAACTAGTCACTCCTGGCCGGGGTACCCTGGGGGAGTGGGGACCCCTTCAATCAAGGGGTCCCCCCCCCCCCAGCCACCCAAGGGCCAGGGGTGAAGCCCGAGGCTGTCCCCCCCCATCCAATGGGCTGCGGATGGGGAGGCTGATAGCCTTTGTTGTAAAAGAAAAGATATTGTTTTTAGTAGCAGTACTACAAGGCCCAGCAAGCCTCCCCCGCATGCTGGTACTTGGAGAACCACAAGTACCAGCATGCGACGGAAAAACGGGCCCGCTGGTACCTGTAGTACTACTACTAAAAAAATACCCAAAAAAAGACAAGACACACACACCGTGAAAGTATAATTTTATTACATACATACACACATACATACATACTTACCTTAAGTTCCCACGCAGGTCGGTCCTCTTCTCCAGTAGAATCCAAGGGGTACCTGTTGAAGAAATTATACTCACGAGATCCAGGGGTCCAGGCTCCTCGGGAAATCCAGGGGTAATCCACGTACTTGAAAAAAATAACAAAACGGTGTCCCGACCACGAACTGAAAGGGGACCCATGTTTGCACATGGGTCACCTTTCCACGAATGCCAGAAACCCACTTTGACTTCTGTCTAAGTGGGTTTCTTCAGCCAATCAGGGAGCGCCACGTTGTAGCACTCTCCTGATCAGCTGTGTGCTCCTGTCCTCACTGACAGGCAGCACACGGCAGTGTTACAATGTAGCGCCTATGCGCTACATTGTAACCAATGATGGGAACTTTCTGCCCTGCGGTTGACCTAAAGTGACGTCACCGCTGAGCAGAAAGTTCCCAGCATTGGTTACAATGTAGCGCTTAGGCGCTACATTGTAACACTGCCGTGTGCTGCCTGTCAGTGAGGACAGGAGCACACAGCTGATCAGGAGAGTGCTACAACGTGGCGCTCCCTGATTGGCTGAAGAAACCCACTTAGACAGAAGTCAAAGTGGGTTTCTGGCATTCGTGGAAAGGTGACCCATGTGCAAACATGGGTCCCCTTTCAGTTCGTGGTCGGGACACCGTTTTGTTATTTTTTTCAAGTACGTGGATTACCCCTGGATTTCCCGAGGAGCCTGGACCCCTGGATCTCGTGAGTATAATTTCTTCAACAGGTACCCCTTGGATTCTACTGGAGAAGAGGACCGACCTGCGTGGGAACTTAAGGTAAGTATGTATGTATGTGTGTATGTATGTAATAAAATTATACTTTCACGGTGTGTGTGTCTTGTCTTTTTTTGGGTATTTTTTTAGTAGTAGTACTACAGGTACCAGCGGGCCCGTTTTTCCGTCGCATGCTGGTACTTGTGGTTCTCCAAGTACCAGCATGCGGGGGAGGCTTGCTGGGCCTTGTAGTACTGCTACTAAAAACAATATCTTTTCTTTTACAACAAAGGCTATCAGCCTCCCCATCCGCAGCCCATTGGATGGGGGGGGACAGCCTCGGGCTTCACCCCTGGCCCTTGGGTGGCTGGGGGGGGGGACCCCTTGATTGAAGGGGTCCCCACTCCCCCAGGGTACCCCGGCCAGGAGTGACTAGTTGGATTTTTGATGCCACGGCCGCAGGGCACTATATAAAAGTGACCCCCGGCTGTGGCATTATCTGTCCAGCTAGTGGAGCCCGGTGCTGGTTTTAAAAATACGGGGGACCCCTACTCTTTTTGTCCCCCGTATTTTTGGGACCAGGACCAGGCGCAGAGCCCGATGCTGGTTGCTTAAATATGGGGGAACCCCTGTCATTTTTTTTCCCATATTTCGGCAACCAGGATCGGCTCAAAGAGCCCGAGGCTGGTTATGCTTAGGAGGGGGGACCCCACGCAATTTTTTTTTTTAATTTTACAGTGTTTAATTAAAAAAAAAAAAAAAATAGAACCCCAGCACGGATCACACAGATCCGGCCGAGATTAATTGTAAAAAAGTCGGCAGTGTTTTGCTAATCACTGCCGTAAAAAACACAAAAAAAACACGAATGACATCGACATCGGAAGAAAAGAAAAACCCGAATACGACAGCTTAGTAAATCCATCGTAACAAATTCAAAAAGTTGCAGTTTTACACTTTCGATGTCATTCGTGATTGAACTTTGACCTGAAACGGGAAAATACGAATCTTAGTAAATTTACCCCTAAGAGAGCTTGGGGTAGGAAACACTATCTGTACTTGGGTGAGTAATTGGCTGTTTAATAGGGAACAGCGAGTGGGGGTTAATGGGATGTACTCTGAATGGGCTTCAGTACTCAGTGAAATACCACAGGGCTCAGTACTCGGGCCATTGCTGTTTAATATATTCATTAATGACCTAGGTGAGGGACTGGAAAGCACAGTGTCAATTTTTGCAGATGATACTAAATTATGCAGAATAATTAATTCAGACAAGGATGTTGAGTCTCTACAGAATGACTTATCTAGACTGGAGGCCTGGGCAGACAAATGGAGAATGAGGTTCAATATAGACAAATGTAAAGTTATGCACCTTGGGACTAAGAACAAACAGGCAGCCTATAAACTAAATGGGGAAAATGTAGGAATAACGGTAGTTGAAAAGGATCTGGGTGTGCTCATCGATAATAAACTTGGTAGCAGTACGCAATGTCAAAATGCAGCAGCAAAGGCTAATAAGGTGTTATCATGCATAAAACGGGGTATGGAGACAAGGGATGAGAGTGTAATCCTGCCTCTGTATAAATCATTGGTGCGACCACACCTGGAATATTGTGGGCAATAGTTTTGGGCACCATATTATAAAAAAGATACACGAGGACACCCTATGAGGTTAGAGGGGGAAAAAATTCCATACCCAACGGAGAAAAGGATTCTTCACAGTAAGAGCAGTAAGGATTTGGAATTCTCTTCCAGAGAAGGTAGTAATGGTGGACACAATCAATAAGTTTAAAAAAGGATTAGATAAATTCCTAGCTGAAAAAATATCCAGGGATACAGCATTTAATTAATATTTAAAAATAAATAAATAATAATAATAAAAAATAATGTAATGTACAATAGGTTGAACTCGGTGGACATTTGTCTTTTTTCAACCTCAACAACTATGTAACTATGTAACTATGTAATGTACTCAGTAAAATACATTACTACATTACTACATTGCCACTGTATATTTTAGCTTTAGCAATGCAATAGGTCACAACACTTTGTACCGTTAAAATTTAAATTTGCTTTCCTCAGTAATCGTAGCCCTGCCAGAAATAAATCATAGAGTGAACATTACAAAGACTTATAATCAAACTGACTAACATCTTTATTAGAAGTTAGTATATTGGCAACATAAATTACAATATACATTTATATTTTATTTGTGTTTGACAAATGACATGGGAAAATAAAGTAAATAAAACATCCTGCAGGTGTCGTGAGATAAAGAAGGAATATTGGCATCTAGTTTACAGCCAGAAGCATGTTAAGGCTTGATGGGATTTCTATTGCCATTCCTAGGAGTGGAGTCTATAAAAATATTACCATTCCAAATACAATAAGGTAGCAAATTGTGCAACTGCTATACTGTACATATGGATTTGGCAATTACATTTTGTAGAACACGGCTGATGTTATTAGTATATAAGGACTGTACAGATGCTTGCAGAAATTTGGGAGTCTCCAGGACATTCCCGGTCATAGGTAGTTATACTGTAGATTGGCTACAGGTTTGTCTAGTACAATTCACTTTATATATACTGTAGTTTAAACACAGACACCCAAGGCTAAAAAAAATCAAAAGCAATAAACAAGTGTTATCCTGATCTGCACAATATCCCCACAGTAACTGACATTTTGAAGCTGTAGGCCATGCTCCGCCGAAAGGGGTGTGGCCTGTTGAAAGGGGGCATGGCTTTGCGTGAATTACTAAATCGCGGGCCACACCTCCCATTTCATCACAGTGGGGGCATGGCCAGTGCTCTGTGGGCTGCTGGCCATGCCCCCAGTCCCTCTGGCTCACTGGAATAGAAGCTGTGTGTGTGTGCATAGCATCTATCCAGTGCTGCTCTGCTCTGAATTAAGCAGAGCAGCGAGTGATAGGGAGCCTCCCAACTGCCCCCCACCCCACCCGATTTTAGCGGGACAGTCTCATTTTTTTGGCACTGCACTGATGTCCCACCCACAGGCCGCAGTGTCCGGTAGTGGGTAGGGAAGTTGGGTGGACCCCTGTCAATCGCTGCTCTGAGCAGTGGTGAATAGATGCTGTGCCCATGCGCACAGTGTCTATTCATGGTAGGGATGGCCATTAACCATTGATAATTCAAAATCAGATGGTTCCCTGCTATCGTTGATACACAACTTATCAAGGTGTCAGCAGGGCCATCTTAAAAGCAGTGCAAGCCCCTGGGCAAAGCAATGCGCTGGGGCCCCTACCCATCCTCCAGAAGTAGGGGTGCTATCAGTGGCAGCTTTGATGTCCTGCAGGGCGGTAGGGGGTGTTCTATCTTCTGTTCAGCAAGTAGGGCCTGGAGCAGTAATTTCTTCTAATTACTCCTTTACTGTACAGATGGTGGGTTATGGTGTGGGAGGGAGAACACTAAATTGTAGAAGGGGGATGAATGAAGGGGCCTCAGTGCATGACTTCAAGGGTAGTAGGGGGTGTTTAATGTGCAGGGGATGGGTGGATAGTGGAGTGGGCTTAATATTCATCATTTTCTGGTGGGAGGGCAGCATGCTTGACTGTAGATATCTCCAGTTCCTGGAAATTGATTTCTTAGCTTTCACTAGAGACTCCCACCTTTTGGGAGGTACTGGAGACTTGGAGATTGGAGGCCAGGAGCCAGAGCAATCTACCGACTAAATATAAAACTGCATACCAGGCGTGTGGAGCTGGAGCAGGGACCAGCTGCTGGAATGCTGATACAATATATCTGGTTCTGGGCATAGTAGAGACAAGCTGCCAGTGTCCACTGAATGGGGAGAGTCACAGCTTTTGGAGTATACGCTCAGAAAAACTCTGCGTCAGACAGAACCCAAGACATCTTGTTGGGAAGACCAATTAACAGTCTTGGATGAGGACCACTGCTTTGAAGTCGGATATCTCCAGTTCCCCAAGGCCGATTTTAGAAAATCTGGTACCCCTGGAAAAAGAGGACCATCAGCTATTAGCCTAGGGCCCTTATAGTCCTGGGGCCCTTGGGAAAATGCCCATGGAGCCCATGTAAAAAGACGGCTCTGGGTGTTGAGACACAGGACCTAGCTTTGCCCCAACTCTCGTGCTCTGTTTTGCCTACAGCTTAATGAATAGTAGAGCAGGGATTGACCATCAGTAGGTGAAAACTATTGATGGTACTCTTGCAGATACCATCAAGGTTACCCATCAATGGTGCCATCGATGGTGATGGCCATCCCTAATTCACGGGAGCTAGAGGGGCTTGGGGCATGGCCAGCAGCTCCCAGAACGCTGGGCATACCCCCACAGTGATGAAAACGGGAGGTGTGGCCCACAATCACAGCATTCTCATGAAGCCACACACCCTTTGCAGAGGTCACGCCGAAGTCAAGGTCCCTTTGCTGAGGCCACTAACCCTTTATGGGTATGCACGCAGGAGTCACAATTTGATCATCGTGAAAGTTGGGAGGTATGCAATGAGAATGGTACTAAACCAAGTGCAGACAAGAGAGGCTCGACAGCAACTTACATACAGATGGGTCCACGGTTATCTTGGCTAGTTTGCTGCGCCTAGGCACAACATGGTTTATTAACATAAACCCTTCATCTATTGTTCTCAGCTGCAATACAATACAGAGAACAATACAGCAGGGGATTAAGTCATTACAGCAGGGGATTAAGTCGGACTGCCCAGTCTCAGTTAATCCTATTAAAGGTCAAGATAAACATGGACCCATCTGTATGTATTTGTTTCTGTGCATGCAGTGTGGGAGCAGTTATGGTTGATTTGTGTTTGGCTCTGTATCGAGTCCAAAATGTTTAACACAGGTGTAGCCGGTAGGACTCCAATTGTTACGATGGGCCTGATTGAAATGTGGACGCAGTGCCAATATTTTCACAGGTTTTTTCTACAGCGCATGCATCTGACTTGCACTGAGCATGTGCCACAATGGCTTACAGACGGTGGTCCCAGTAAGGATTTAGATGGAGTATGATTGGCAGAGCATTTATGGGAGATTGCTCAGACGTTCGATGCTATGATCGTTGTGTGCCCAATGCAGCATCTTTGGACGCAAACGGTAGATCTGAGTCTCCAGCTGCCGGAATCTCTGTCATGGTTCCTAGTTTGTCTGTACCATACTTACACATAAAATGCACCGCGCTGAAAAGGCATTTTTCATTTATGTGATAGAAAACATTCAGCAAACAATTGAAAAGAAGAGATTGCCACACCTTTCCAAATAACTGTAGGTCTGTGTACAGCAGAAAAAAAGGGCTAGTAGGCCTACTACTGCATCCAATGAGGAGGCATTAATCACCTATCCCAAGCCTGAAATACACAGCACTTTCCAGGAGATGGCGCAATAGAAAAAAAAATCACTATTTTCATTGACTTAAAGTTTGGCAACTAGTAAAAAAGGGATGGTCATTGGGCCTAATTCAGACCTGATCGCTGTTGTGCGATTTCGCATGATGGGTGATTATCGAATGACTGCGCATGTGTATGCACTGCAATGCACAGGCGCCAGGCCAAACTGCAAAAGAATCATGCGAAAGTTTCGATTGCTAGGCGTATGCAAGTTGATTGACAAGAAGAAGCTGTTTGTGGGTGGTAACTGGACGTTTTCTGGGAGTGGCAGGAAAACGCAGGCGGGCCCAAGCGTTTTCAGGGAGAGTGTGTGACGTCAGCTCCGGACCCGGTCAGCTTGATTCTATCAGTCTATAGGAGAAAGTCCTGGGTTATGCACAGACTGCACAGGCTGTACAGAATCGAAAAAAAAAACATTTGATGGTGAGTGTGATGCAAATGGATTTGCAGATGTCCGCTGTCTGGCAAAGTTTTCGCTACTACTTTCATATGCATAGAGTCCATAGTTGCCTACCCTCCCACATTCTGCAGGAGACTCCCTGAAATAGCAGCAATCTCCCTGACTCCCTGAATAGACCAGCAATCTCCCTGATTGTAGCTTACCCTCATTATGTAGCTGTTACATTCTTTGGCAAAATAAGTCACAGAAACATACATTCAAATGGGCTCATCAGTGTACGATCCCTATAGCTACATGCATTTTAAATTACCGTATATACTCGAGTATAAGCCGACTTTTTCAGCACTTTTTTTTGTGCTGAAAAAGCCACCTCGGCTTATACTCGAGTCAGCTTCAGGAGGGACACGGAGAGCACAGCGCGCGGCTCTCCTGTGTCCCTCCTGCATCTCCGGCGGCAGCGGCGTCTGTGTGGTAAAGGAAGTGCACGAACCGGCACTTCCTTTAACACACGCCGCTGCCGCCGGAGACGCAGGAGGGACACAGGAGAGCCGCGAGCTGCGCTCTCCGTGTCCCTCCTTCAGAAGACAGCGCGGGAGCGACGGAGGGTAAGTATCTAGCACTGTGGGGCATATCTGGCACACCTGGCACTGTGGGGCACACCTGGCACTGTGGGGCATATCTAGCACATCTGGCACTGTGGGGCATATCTGGCACTGTGGGGCATATCTGGCACATCTGGCACTGTGTGGCATATCTGGCACTGTGTGGCATATCTGGCACATCTGGCACTGTGGGGCATATCTGGCACTGTGGGGCATATCTGGCACATCTGGCACTGTGGGGCATATCTGGCACTGTGGGGCATATCTGGCACTGTGGGGCATATCTAGCACTATGAGGTCTGTGTACGGGTAGAGCTGCATTTCCCACCCTAGGCTTATACTCGAGTCAATAAGTTTTCCCAGGTTTTTGTGGTAAAATTAGGTGCCTCGGCTTATATTCGGGTCGACTTATACTCGAGTATATACGGTAGGTTTCTCGCGGCCACTTACATTCTTTGCAGATCACAAGTGATCAACAGACAATAAGTAAGAAAGGTCCCTCTCATTGGAACAAATTAATGGTCATTTGCCTTAAAGAAATGCAGAAGAGCACCCTATTCTTGTTAAAAAAAAATTTTTTTTCATTAAAACATATTAAAACAAAAATAGTTTTTAAAAATGATTTATTACCTGCAGATTAAAAATGATCAGCTGGAAATAATTAAACCTGTGCATATTTGTTTGAAAGACGAGATAAAGCTAGGGATATGGAGGCACTGACCTCACTTTCCCTGACATTTTGCCTTGTTGCCTAGGGGGTGCATACACATAGTGATGTCATGACATGCCTACAAGCACGGCGTGACATCAATGTGTATGTGGCCTGATGATGCTGCAACAGGTCTCCTGCTGCGCACTACAAGAAAACACACAAATCCCAGAAGGAAAGGGATTTTTTTTGTCTTTTCTAACCCCTGAACTGCAGGACTTAGCCTTCAGCATTTTGGGCAACATGTAGAGAATGTGTTACACTTGCCCTTAGCAGCTAAGGGGTTAAGAGGAAGCAGCCGGCTCATCAACAGGAAAGCAGCTCATTTTATCTTCATAGACCGGCATATCATGATGACAGTAACAGATTGCATTACTCACACAGAAAGGAGGGGGGATGCAGTTTTATGTATTTATAAATAAATAATATAAGTGTGTGTGTGTGTGTGTGTGTGTGTGTGTGTGTGTGTGTGTGTGTGTGTGTGTGTGTGTGTGTGTGTGTGTGTGTGTGTGTGTCTGGGCTTTACGGGCATTACGGATGGTGTAATGGTTAGCTTTACTGCCTCACAGCACTGAGGTCATGGGTTAAATGCCCACCACTGTGTGGAGTTTGTATATTCTCCACGTGCTTGCTTCACTTTCCTACCACAACCCAATAATATACTGGTAAGTTAATGAACTCTAGCATGAATGTGTGTGCATGTACATGTGGTAGAATAGAGATTATAAATTCCACTGGTGCAGGGACTGATGTGAAATATTCTGTGTAAAGCGCTGCAGCATATGTGTGCACTATATAAATAACTGGAAATAAATAAATGCTGCCTCTATAATGCAAACATCACAATATCAGCTTTGTAAGTCCAACATCCTTGTAATTGCTGACTTACTGTAAGTCCCGTTGTCCCCATTAAGCCTTTAGAGTTTTATGATATTGAATTTCATGGTTCTCAGCTAAATAATATATACACAATCAGACTTTAAAGGGTAACTTGACATTTTTAGATAAAATATTAGGAGTTAAGCTCCTGAATGTTCTTTACCTTGGATTTCATTCAAAGATAGACGTAAACACAGGCTGCAGGTGTGAAGAGAAGCTCTCTGTCACCTTGGGCAAAGATTCAGCTCAGCACTCCCCTTTACCCCTCAATCAGGGTTGGACTGCCCCACAGGGGCACAGGGAAACCACCCCACGGTGGGCCCCACTGTCAGGGGCCCCTCCTCCTTCTCTAGGGATCAGGTTCCAGACTGTGCATTTGAATTATACACTATACATATGTTACCTTATACTGCACAGGACTTTCTACAGTGGATTTATCTGGCAAATTATGGAATATATTTATAAAGGGGCCAAGCCCATACACTCTCTAATGGTTAACACGTCTCTGTGTTGATGGCCATACCCCATCTGGAGGCTGGTCACACGCCTATGCATGGGCCCCTACCACTGCATTCCCCTGGTGGGCCCTTCATGCCCCAGTCCGACGCTGCCCTCAATACATAGTAGTCACCTTTGATTTCACATCACATTGTAATTAATATTTGTAGGGTGGCATCAAAACCCATTACATTATGGTGCCAGCGCCTGCTGCAAGTGCCTCTGGTTCTGGTGTGTCTTCACCTTTAAATCTAAACTATCTCTGTGTCATGCTGAAGTAAAGCTTACCTTGTTCATATCAAATGTCTACCCTTAATGTTATCTCAATTAATGCCAAGGGGCTCAATAGAGAGACGATCGCATGCTGTGCGACAGGGCTGGCCAAACCGGTCCTCGAGATCTACCAACAGTTCATGTTTTCCAGGCCTCCTGCAGATCTGTAGAATTGTCAGTTAGGAATGAATGCAGCACATCTTAATTAGTAATGACTACACCTGTGCACCAGCTGGGTGATCTGGAAAATGTGAACTGTTGGTAGATCTCGAGGACTGGTTTGGCCAGCTCTGGTGTACGAGAACTGAAGGCAGATTAGGCAGATATTGCCTTTCTACAAGAAACTCGCATTAAAGAAGGTGCTGCTCCATCTCTCAGAAATAGAAATTCTCCTTGCGGATATTTTCCTAACAACCTTGAAGGTAGGATGCCAGAGGATGCTCGTTATATACCCCTTACTGTTGTCACTTGTCACCAATTGATGGCGGGAAGAGGCTTGTTGATAACTTGTAACAGAGCCGTAACTAGACTTTTTGAGCCGTGTGCCAGAGAGAGAATTGGCACCCCCCCCTCTCCCCGATTTTTTCAATAGGGACATAAGGCGCATGCCTTGTGGGGAAGGGGCATGACAAGATTGAGACCGCATTTATAGACCACTGCAAGAAAATGGACTTGGACACAAATCCTCATTATACCACATTCATGAACTTAACTTGAGAGCTCGTGGTTATTCAGTTACAATACCCTTCATTAAATAACATATTTAAAAATACTGCTATACCCTATAACCTGTTGAATTCTACTCAAACACGCTACTCATTGAGCGATTTGATTCTGCATAAAAACTATGGCTTTCATTCCGAGTTGATCGCTCACTAGCTGATTTTAGCAGCAGTGCAAACGCTAAGCCGCCGCCCACTGGGAGTGTATCTTAGCTTAGCAGAAGTGCGACCGAAAGAATCGCAGAACGGCGTCTAAATTTTATCAAGCAGTTTCTAAGTAGCTGCAGACCTACTCCTACCTTGCGATCACTTCAGTCTATTTAGTTCCTGTTTTGACGTCACAAACACGCCCTGCGTTCGGCCAGCCACTCCCCCGTTTCCCCAGCCACGCCTGCGTTTTTATCCGACACGCCTGCGATTTTTCACTCACTCCCCAAAAAACGGTCAGTTACCACCCAGAAACACCCACTTCCTGTCAATCACTCTGCGGGCAGCAGTGCGACTGAAAAGTGTCGCTAGACCTTGTGTGAAACTACATAGTCTTGTGTGAAAGTACGTCGCACGTGCGCACTGCGCACCATACGCATGCACAGAAATGCCGCTTTTTTACCTAATCGCCGCGCTGCAACCGAAAGCAGCTAGCGAACAACTCGGAATGGCCACCTATGAATATTACACTACTTGTACTTTGAAAATTAAGCAGATCTATGTAGTGTGCAGCCACACATCCAATCTCTTGCAACCACACACTACATAGATCTGCTTAGCTGCAATGCTGATAATTTTTTCACAGAGTACAAGGTAAGCTTAAAATAGTTTGAATTCTCTAGCTTAAAAATATCTATTTTTCTATGCAAGGGCAGATAGCTCAATGAATAGATTGACTGCAATGCAACAGGCAATGGGTTCGAATCCCGGGTATGTCAGCATCTTGAAATGTAATAAAGAACAGTGTAACTGAATAACAAAGACATTTCAAGGTAAGTTCATAAATGTTGTATAGGTATAAGCAATAGAAGGAGTCAGGCTAGGAGACAGGGGTGGTCAGGAGATGGTGGGCTTCAAAAATGGGGAAGCAGCAAGTGAAAGTACTTAAAACAGAGAATTGACAAGTACCACCAACCAGAGGTGTAGCTAGGTGCCATTGTGCCCGGAGCAAGGTTATGTTTTGGCGCCCCCCTCCACTAAATAGGGGGCCTAGCCAACTAGACCTTGTGGAGCTCAGCAAAAGTTTTCTTTGGGTGCCCCCAATGTTTAAAATAGGGTCAGTGTGTGCCAAATGCTTGCAGCAATAATATAAGGGCATGGCAGAACAGGTGGTGTAATTGTTACCATTACTGCCTCACAGCACTGAGATCATGTGTTCGATTCCCACCATGTGTGGAGTTTGTATATTCTTCCCGTGCTTGCGTGGGTTTACTCCAGGTACTCCGGTTTCCTCCCTAAATACAAAAATATACTGGTAGATTAATTGGCTCCCAACAAAAATTAACCCTGTTGTGTGTGTGTGGTAAGGAATATAGATTGTATGGGGGAGGTTGATGAAAACCACTAGTGGGTTTTACACCTGTAGAGACTTAGGCCCTCATTCCGAGTTGTTCGCTCGCTAGCTGCTTTTAGCAGCTTTGCACACGCTAAGCCGCCGCCTACTGGGAGTGAATCTTAGCTTATCAAAATTGCGAACGAAAGATTCGCAATATTGCGAAAAGACTTCTCTGTGCAGTTTCTGAGTAGCTCGATACTTACTCTGCCAGTGCGATCAGTTCAGTCAGTTTCGTTCCTGGTTTGACGTCACAAACACACCCAGCGTTCGCCCAGACACTCCCCCGTTTCTCCAGCCAATCCCGCGTTTTTCCCAGAAACTGTAGCGTTTTTTCGCACACTCCCATAAAACGGCCAGTTTCCGCCCAGAAACACACTTCCTGTCAATCACATTACGATCACCAGAACGAAGAAAAAACCTCGTAATGCCGTGAGTAAAATACCTAACTGCATAGCAAATTTACTTGGCGCAGTCGCAGTGCGAACATTGCGCATGCGCATTTAGCGGAAAATCGCTGCGATGCGAAGAAAATTACAGAGCGAACAACTCGGAATGACCACCTTAGTGTGTGGCGCACTCTTTTGTTAAATGTTCAGATGAAATACTTAAAATGTAACTTTTATTTATATATTCCTAAGAAATTAGTGAAAAAGCAGTAAATCTGTTTTCCTGAAAGTTATAGAAATATGTTATAGATAATTCTATATAATAAAATATTAATTGATATCACCCTCCTATAGTCTCATAATTTGAACACTTCTTGACCATTGCTAGTCTTCATTGTGCATATTTCTATAACTTTCAGGAAAACAGACTTACTGCTTTTTCACTAATTTCTTAGGAATATATAAATAAAAGTTACGTTTTAAGTATTTCATCTGAACATTTAACAATAGAGTGTGCCACACACTAAGTCTCTACAGGTGTGAAACCCACTAGTGGTTTTCACCAACCTCCCCCATACATTACATAAAACTTAGGGGCGCACCTCCAACCGTCTTTAATTATCACTCTGCATTAAGATTAATTTGTATATATTGGTTGGTTATTATGTAAAAAAAATTCTACCTTACTGAATAGACCTGTGCATCGTCCCCTTTGATGGGTTGTCTTCTCCATAAGTATTTAAGGACTATAGATTGTAAGCTTCCATGGGGCAGGGACTGATGTGAATAGCAAAATATTCTCTCTAGTGCGCTGCAGAATATGTGTGCAGTATATAAACAACTGGTAATAATAAATAATGGCTTCATTGGGCAGGTGCGTGGCCGGGAGTGGTGCTGCAAGACAGAGGTAACCCAGCTGCACAGCTACAAGCAGACAGTGAGACGTATAAAGAGGGCGGCAGAGCTCCGGCATGTGTCAGCTGACAGTGTCTTCTGCTGTCCCCTCTGGCCTGCCCTGTTCTCTACCTAGTCTCAGAGTCCGACTCAATGTGCGCCCCCTCTGCTTCTCCTTCTCCTGCTCTGTGGCTGCCAGTGGGCCGCAGGAAGGGTAGGACAGAGCGCCCTCTAACTTTTTTGGTGCCTGGAGCTCGCAATCCACCGGAGCCACCCTCGCTACAACCCTGCCACCAACAGCGCCCCCAATCCTGCAGTGCTATGTACGAAGCCCCCTCCACACACACCTAGTAACGGCCCTGACTTTTGTAAAATCTTTAACCAAGCATTTACTTTTGTAAATATATACGCTCCAAATAAGACCCAACCAACTTTTTTGGAAAGAGTTTAAGAAATTCCAATCCTATGTTGACAGTATTCTAATATTGGGTGGCCTTTGGAACCCCTTTTCGAGACTTCTAACCCAGCGCTTAGATATTCAGACAAATTTCATTGCAAGGTTAAAAAACTTGCATGACCACCAGCTGGTAGATATTTGGTGTATCCAAAACCCATCCGCTAGAGATTAATCTTTTTATTCACACCCTCACAAATCTTATAGCAGATTGGATTATTTCTTAATTTCTCATACATTTTTGCAGCTGGTTTTAAATACTACAATAGGCCATACAGTATTTCTTGGTCAGACCATGCTCCCATTTAGTTGAAAATTGAACTACCATCCCGTAAACCTTCATCCTATACCTAACTTTTAAAGTAGCTCTTGCTTCAAGACGCCTATTGCCAACAACAGGTAAGGGAGGCTCTTGAAGAATACATTGCATTGAATGACTCTCCTGATGTATCTAAAGGGGATGCGGTTAATTTACCGGCTGTCGGGATCCGGCGGTTAAGATACCGATTGAGGAATCACTACAGCAGACAATGCTGATGGCCAGAATACCTGCGCACCATGGCTATTCCCACTTCTGAGTGTCCATGACATGCATAGAGTTGGAATAGATCCTGTAGTGAGTGCAGCGAGCCACCGAGCCCATAGCGCACTCACCAAGCTCCTGGCATACAGGCGAGCGGAATATCGATGTTGGGATATTGACAGCCGGCAGATTAAATTAGATGCACGCAAGTGTCAAAGCCACTACTGCCCTTGGGGAAACAAACTGAGTAAGATGTTGCTTACAGTGCTACGTGCTCAACATGCAGCCACTTTTATTGCTAAAATAAAATCTCAATTGGTTACTGCCTGAAACTCCAAAAAGAAAATAGCTCAGGTGTTCCAATCTTACTATTCCCAATTATATAACTTGCAAGATCCAAAACTGGGAATAAACACATCTTTTCAGAAAGCTTCTATTAAGGCCTATCTGGAAGAGTTTGGGTTCCCCACCCTTTCGGAGACCGAGATGGAAGCTATTGAGGAACCATTTACCATAGAGGAGTTAGAAGTGGCAATTAAATCTACCCCAAATGGTAAAAGCCTGGGCCCAGAAGGTTTCTCTATTGCTTATATTAAGCAATTTGCCGATGTTCCGTGCATTTAATGCGATCTCGGATGAATCTCCATTCCCCGCTCAATCCCTCCTTGCTCATATTTCCGTCATCCCTAAAGAAGGGAAAGACCCAGCCCAGTGTTTCAGTTACAGACCCATTTCCCTGTTGAGAGTAGATTTGAAACTACGTATATGCCACGATAATAGCTAATTGCTTTAAATTGTTTCTTCCCAACCTGATTCATTCCAAACAAAGTGGGTTTTGTCCCAGGCCGCAAGGCCAGGGATAACACTGTGAGGGTCCTAGATTTGATTCATATTGCATCTAGCCAAAAGATCCCATTCTCATATCCACGGATGCTGAAAAGGTATTTGACAGGGTGAACTGGGACTTCTTAATGGGTGTGCTGGAACATCTGGGTCTTGGTCCAAGGGTTATTCAGATGATCAGAGCTCTTTATATGTCCCATGCTGCCCGTATAAAAGTTAATGGAGACCTGTCTGATACTGTGTTGATCTCGAACGGTACTTGGCAAGGCTGCCTTGGTCAGAACCATTTGGCAGAATGTTAATGTAAGGGGGTTGACAATAATTGACGAAGAGTACAAATTAGCGCTTTTTGACAATGACCTTCTAGCTATAGTTACCAACCCTCTAACATCTATCCCTAACCTACTTACAGAGTTTCATCAGTTTGGCACATTATTTAATTTTAAAGCAAATCTGTCCAAATCGCTAAATCTTACAGTGGATGAACCAACTCTACAGAGTATACAGTCTGTCTTCCATTTTGTGTGGCTTCTGATTAAATACTTAAGTGTTCTTATGCATAAAGACCTCCCCCAGATTTTCTCTGCAAATTTTATGCCTTTATTAGCTAAGCTCCATACTGATCTTCATGCCTGGTGTTCTCTGAAGATCTTGTGAACAGGGAGGATAGGTGTTATTAAAATGAATGTATTACCGAGGGTGCTTTATCTTCTGCAATTACTTCCTATTGTGATCCGGAACTCGTGGTTTACTGAGCTCCATCACATGACTAGGGCCTTTGTATGGGCTGGATGTAGACTCCATTTCAAGCGCAAGATTCTATGTAGGAGGAAACACCAGGGGGGCTTCCAAATACCCAATTTTCTTGCATGTCACCAGGCAGTGCTATTTACAAGAGTAATGGAGTGGAGTCGACTGTCAGGTAGAAAACAATAGGTCGACATTGAAGAGGCCTCACTCCCAATGCTCACCCGTAACTTACCCTGGATTTTGCCGCTCCCTTCAGTTTCTCACCCTCTCTTATCCTACTATATCTTGCTGCAGATGATTGCATAACCAACCATTATCATCTCCATCTCTGTCCCCATAAACTCCTTTATTTGGGAACCCAGCATTTCCCCCGGGTGTTTCCTCTACCTCTTTCCGAATGTGGCATTTACAAGGGATTTTAAGAAAATAGCCAACTTCTTGACTGGTGTTATGAGTTTTCCTTCCATCCAAGCCACATGGGATTTACCAAATAGAGAAATATGGAAATATCTTCAAATTAAACACTTTTTGATGAGTTTATACAATACTGAAACCTACAACCTGGGGACCACCCCCGTTTGAAAACATGCGTACAGCCTCATCATACCCATCACATCCCCTATCTGCCATCCATAAAATTATTATTGACCGCCTTTTTTCCACTAGGCCAAAATGTATGTCTGCTTGAGAAATTCTTAAAAACACTTTTTTCAGTTCCTCAAATATGCTAGTAATGGAAACACACTATAAGGTACTCTCACGATGGTATAAATGCCCTAATGTTTTAGTCAAAATGTTTCCAGGAGTTTCTAACTCTTGTTGGAAATGCCAAGGGGCTGTGGGAACACCTTTACATATTTGGAGAGAATGCCCTCTCCTCAGGCCTTTCTGGAGCAGGGTTAAGTCCTTATGGAGGAGCCTTATCCTCTAGGAGGACTTACTCTCACATCCTAGCTTTTGGCTACTAAATCTTCTACGTAGACCCCAGACACAATATAAGAAAACATTACTCAGACATATTCTGTACATAGTGCATCTAAGGCGGTTATCCCATTTCATTGGCGATCAATCTCTGTACCCACTATGGGTGGTGAAGTCAAGGGCAGAGAATGAGGCAGGAAGATGAGGGGGGGGAGGGGGCAAAGGAGGGAGTTGAAAGTGACAAAAAGATGATGGAGCATGGGGGACTGGAAGGAGATAAGGGTCTTGATATAAGACTATTAATAGAGGGAAAGGGCAGCACTGTACATCAAAAGTATACATTTAAAATAGAGAAAGCCTGCATTGGAGTATGATATCCTCCACTGACACTCAGCAGTTCATGAACAGTTTTGCAGGTATACAGTGTATTTGGGATGCAAAGCTTGACATGCGGATTTAGGAAGGTGAGTAGTGACCACTAGAGATGAGCGGGTTCGGTTCCTCGGAATCCGAACCCGCCCGAACTTCAGCTTTTTTTACACGGATCCGAGCGACTCGGATCTTCCCGCCTTGCTCGGTTAACCCAAGCGCGCCCGAACGTCATCATGACGCTGTCGGATTCTCGCGAGACTCGGATTCTATATAAGGAGCCGCGCGTCGCCGCCATTTTCACACGTGCATTGAGATTGATAGGGAGAGGACGTGGCTGGCGTCCTCTCCATTTAGATTAGGGTTGAGAGAGAGAGAGAGAGATTGACCTGAGGCTGTGATACTGTAGAAGAGAGTGCAGAGTTTAGTGACTGACGACCACAGTGACCACCAGACAGTGCAGTTGTTTGTTTTATTTAATATATCCGTTCTCTGCCTGAAAAAAACGATACACACAGTGACTCAGTCACATACCATATCTGTGTGCACTGCTCAGCCCAGTGTGCTGCATCAATGTATATATATATCTGACTGTGCTCAGCTCACACAGCTTATAATTGTGCGGGAGACTGGGGAGCACTGCAGTGCCAGTTATAGGTTATAGCAGGAGCCAGGAGTACACAATATTATATTAAAATTAAACAGTGCACACTTTTGCTGCAGGAGTGCCACTGCCAGTGTGACTAGTGACCAGTGACCTGACCACCAGTATATATAATATTAGTAGTATACTATCTCTTTATCAACCAGTCTATATTAGCAGCAGACACAGTACAGTGCGGTAGTTCACGGCTGTGGCTACCTCTGTGTCGGCACTCGGCAGCCCGTCCATAATTGTATATACCACCTAACCGTGGTTTTTTTTTCTTTCTTTATAGTCATACTAGTTACGAGTATACTATCTCTTTATCAACCAGTCTATATTAGCAGCAGACACAGTACAGTGCGGTAGTTCACGGCTGTGGCTACCTCTGTGTCGGCACTCGGCAGCCCGTCCATAATTGTATATACCACCTAACCGTGGTTTTTTTTTCTTTCTTTATACATACATACTAGTTACGAGTATACTATCTCTTTATCAACCAGTCTATATTAGCAGCAGACACAGTACAGTGCGGTAGTTCACGGCTGTGGCTACCTCTGTGTCGGCACTCGGCAGCCCGTCCATAATTGTATATACCACCTAACCGTGGTTTTTTTTTCTTTCTTTATACATACATACTAGTTACGAGTATACTATCTCTTTATCAACCAGTCTATATATTAGCAGCAGACACAGTACAGTGCGGTAGTTCACGGCTGTGGCTACCTCTGTGTCGGCACTCGGCAGCCCGTCCATAATTGTATATACCACCTAACAGTGGTTTTTTTTTCTTTCTTTATACATACATACTAGTTACGAGTATACTATCTCTTTATCAACCAGTCTATATATTAGCAGCAGACACAGTACAGTGCGGTAGTTCACGGCTGTGGCTACCTCTGTGTCGGCACTCGGCAGCCCGTCCATAATTGTATATACCACCTAACCGTGGTTTTTTTTTCTTTCTTCTTTATACATACATAGTTACATAGACATCTCTTTATCAACCAGTCTATATTAGCAGCAGACACAGTACAGTACGGTAGTTCACGGCTGTGGCTACCTCTGTGTCTGCACTCGGCAGGCAGTCCGTCCATAATTGTATACCACCTAACCGTGGTTTTTCTTTCTTTCTTCTTTATACATACATAGTTACATAGACATCTCTTTATCAACCAGTCTATATTAGCAGCAGACACAGTACAGTACGGTAGTTCACGGCTGTGGCTACCTCTGTGTCTGCACTCGGCAGGCAGTCCGTCCATAATTGTATACCACCTAACCGTGGTTTTTTTTTCTTTCTTCTTTATACATACATAGTTACATAGACATCTCTTTATCAACCAGTCTATATTAGCAGCAGACACAGTACAGTACGGTAGTTCACGGCTGTGGCTACCTCTGTGTCTGCACTCGGCAGGCAGTCCATAATTGTATACTAGTATCCATCTCCATTGTTTACCTGAGGTGCCTTTTAGTTGTGCCTATTAAAATATGGAGAACAAAAATGTTGAGGTTCCAAAATTAGGGAAAGATCAAGATCCACTTCCACCTCGTGCTGAAGCTGCTGCCACTAGTCATGGCCGAGACGATGAAATGCCAGCAACGTCGTCTGCCAAGGCCGATGCCCAATGTCATAGTACAGAGCATGTCAAATCCAAAACACCAAATATCAGAAAAAAAAGGACTCCAAAACCTAAAATAAAATTGTCGGAGGAGAAGCGTAAACTTGCCAATATGCCATTTACGACACGGAGTGGCAAGGAACGGCTGAGGCCCTGGCCTATGTTCATGGCTAGTGGTTCAGCTTCACATGAGGATGGAAGCACTCAGCCTCTCGCTAGAAAAATGAAAAGACTCAAGCTGGCAAAAGCAGCACAGCAAAGAACTGTGCATTCTTCGAAATCCCAAATCCACAAGGAGAGTCCAATTGTGTCGGTTGCGATGCCTGACCTTCCCAACACTGGACGTGAAGAGCATGCGCCTTCCACCATTTGCACGCCCCCTGCAAGTGCTGGAAGGAGCACCCGCAGTCCAGTTCCTGATAGTCAGATTGAAGATGTCAGTGTTGAAGTACACCAGGATGAGGAGGATATGGGTGTTGCTGGCGCTGGGGAGGAAATTGACCAGGAGGATTCTGATGGTGAGGTGGTTTGTTTAAGTCAGGCACCCGGGGAGACACCTGTTGTCCGTGGGAGGAATATGGCCGTTGACATGCCAGGTGAAAATACCAAAAAAATCAGCTCTTCGGTGTGGAGGTATTTCACCAGAAATGCGGACAACAGGTGTCAAGCCGTGTGTTCCCTTTGTCAAGCTGTAATAAGTAGGGGTAAGGACGTTAACCACCTCGGAACATCCTCCCTTATACGTCACCTGCAGCGCATTCATAATAAGTCAGTGACAAGTTCAAAAACTTTGGGTGACAGCGGAAGCAGTCCACTGACCAGTAAATCCCTTCCTCTTGTAACCAAGCTCACGCAAACCACCCCACCAACTCCCTCAGTGTCAATTTCCTCCTTCCCCAGGAATGCCAATAGTCCTGCAGGCCATGTCACTGGCAATTCTGACGATTCCTCTCCTGCCTGGGATTCCTCCGATGCATCCTTGCGTGTAACGCCTACTGCTGCTGGCGCTGCTGTTGTTGCTGCTGGGAGTCGATGGTCATCCCAGAGGGGAAGTCGTAAGCCCACTTGTACTACTTCCAGTAAGCAATTGACTGTTCAACAGTCCTTTGCGAGGAAGATGAAATATCACAGCAGTCATCCTGCTGCAAAGCGGATAACTGAGGCCTTGACAACTATGTTGGTGTTAGACGTGCGTCCGGTATCCGCCGTTAGTTCACAGGGAACTAGACAATTTATTGAGGCAGTGTGCCCCCGTTACCAAATACCATCTAGGTTCCACTTCTCTAGGCAGGCGATACCGAGAATGTACACGGACGTCAGAAAAAGACTCACCAGTGTCCTAAAAAATGCAGTTGTACCCAATGTCCACTTAACCACGGACATGTGGACAAGTGGAGCAGGGCAGGGTCAGGACTATATGACTGTGACAGCCCACTGGGTAGATGTATGGACTCCCGCCGCAAGAACAGCAGCGGCGGCACCAGTAGCAGCATCTCGCAAACGCCAACTCTTTCCTAGGCAGGCTACGCTTTGTATCACCGCTTTCCAGAATACGCACACAGCTGAAAACCTCTTACGGCAACTGAGGAAGATCATCGCGGAATGGCTTACCCCAATTGGACTCTCCTGTGGATTTGTGGCATCGGACAACGCCAGCAATATTGTGTGTGCATTAAATATGGGCAAATTCCAGCACGTCCCATGTTTTGCACATACCTTGAATTTGGTGGTGCAGAATTTTTTAAAAAACGACAGGGGCGTGCAAGAGACGCTGTCGGTGGCCAGAAGAATTGCGGGACACTTTCGGCGTACAGGCACCACGTACAGAAGACTGGAGCACCACCAAAAACTACTGAACCTGCCCTGCCATCATCTGAAGCAAGAAGTGGTAACGAGGTGGAATTCAACCCTCTATATGCTTCAGAGGTTGGAGGAGCAGCAAAAGGCCATTCAAGCCTATACAATTGAGCACGATATAGTAGGTGGAATGCACCTGTCTCAGGCGCAGTGGAGAATGATTTCAACGTTGTGCAAGGTTCTGATGCCCTTTGAACTTGCCACACGTGAAGTCAGTTCAGATACTGCCAGCCTGAGTCAGGTCATTCCCCTCATCAGGCTTTTGCAGAAGAAGCTGGAGACATTGAAGGAGGAGCTAACACGGAGCGATTCCGCTAGGCATGTGGGACTTGTGGATGGAGCCCTTAATTCGCTTAACAAGGATTCACGGGTGGTCAATCTGTTGAAATCAGAGCACTACATTTTGGCCACCGTGCTCGATCCTAGATTTAAAGCCTACCTTGGATCTCTCTTTCCGGCAGACACAAGTCTGCTGGGGTTCAAAGACCTGCTGGTGACAAAATTGTCAAGTCAAGCGGAACGCGACCTGTCAACATCTCCTCCTTCACATTCTCCCGCAACTGGGGGTGCGAGGAAAAGGCTCAGAATTCCGAGCCCACCCGCTGGCGGTGATGCAGGGCAGTCTGGAGCGACTGCTGATGCTGACATCTGGTCCGGACTGAAGGACCTGACAACGATTACGGACATGTCGTCTACTGTCACTGCATATGATTCTCTCAACATTGATAGAATGGTGGAGGATTATATGAGTGACCGCATCCAAGTAGGCACGTCACACAGTCCGTACTTATACTGGCAGGAAAAAGAGGCAATTTGGAGGCCCTTGCACAAACTGGCTTTATTCTACCTAAGTTGCCCTCCCACAAGTGTGTACTCCGAAAGAGTGTTTAGTGCCGCCGCTCACCTTGTCAGCAATCGGCGTACGAGGTTACATCCAGAAAATGTGGAGAAGATGATGTTCATTAAAATGAATTATAATCAATTCCTCCGCGGAGACATTGACCAGCAGCAATTGCCTCCACAAAGTACACAGGGAGCTGAGATGGTGGATTCCAGTGGGGACGAATTGATAATCTGTGAGGAGGGGGATGTACACGGTGATATATCGGAGGGTGATGATGAGGTGGACATCTTGCCTCTGTAGAGCCAGTTTGTGCAAGGAGAGATTAATTGCTTCTTTTTTTGGGGGGGTCCAAACCAACCCGTCATATCAGTCACAGTCGTGTGGCAGACCCTGTCACTGAAATGATGGGTTGGTTAAAGTGTGCATGTCCTGTTTTGTTTATACAACATAAGGGTGGGTGGGAGGGCCCAAGGACAATTCCATCTTGCACCTCTTTTTTCTTTTCTTTTTCTTTGCATCATGTGCTGATTGGGGAGTGTTTTTTGGAAGGGACATCCTGCGTGACACTGCAGTGCCACTCCTAAATGGGCCCGGTGTTTGTGTCGGCCACTAGGGTCACTAATCTTACTCACACAGTCAGCTACTTCATTGCGCCTCTTTTTTTCTTTGCGTCATGTGCTGTTTGGGGAGGGTTTTTTGGAAGGGCCATCCTGCGTGACACTGCAGTGCCACTCCTAGATGGGCCCGGTGTTTGTGTCGGCCACTAGGGTCGCTAATCTTACTCACACAGCTACCTCATTGCGCCTCTTTTTTTCTTTGCGTCATGTGCTGTTTGGGGAGGGTTTTTTGGAAGGGACATCCTGCGTGACACTGCAGTGCCACTCCTAGATGGGCCCGGTGTTTGTGTCGGCCACTAGGGTCGCTAATCTTACTCACACAGCTACCTCATTGCGCCTCTTTTTTTCTTTGCGTCATGTGCTGTTTGGGGAGGGTTTTTTGGAAGGGCCATCCTGCGTGACACTGCAGTGCCACTCCTAGATGGGCCCGGTGTTTGTGTCGGCCACTAGGGTCGCTAATCTTACTCACACAGCTACCTCATTGCGCCTCTTTTTTTCTTTGCGTCATGTGCTGTTTGGGGAGGGTTTTTTGGAAGGGACATCCTGCGTGACACTGCAGTGCCACTCCTAGATGGGCCCGGTGTTTGTGTCGGCCACTAGGGTCGCTTATCTTACTCACACAGCGACCTCGGTGCAAATTTTAGGACTAAAAATAATATTGTGAGGTGTGAGGTATTCAGAATAGACTGAAAATGAGTGTAAATTATGGTTTTTGAGGTTAATAATACTTTGGGATCAAAATGACCCCCAAATTCTATGATTTAAGCTGTTTTTTAGTGTTTTTTGAAAAAAACACCCGAATCCAAAACACACCCGAATCCGACAAAAAAAATTCGGTGAGGTTTTGCCAAAACGCGTTCGAACCCAAAACACGGCCGCGGAACCGAACCCAAAACCAAAACACAAAACCCGAAAAATTTCAGGCGCTCATCTCTACTTAGGACTAGGAGGAGTACTGTAGAAGTGTAGAGAGTGCAGAGAGTTTACTAGTGAGTGACCACCAGACAGTGCAGTTTATTTAATATATCCGTTCTCTGCCTGAAAAAAGCGATACACACAGTGACTCAGTCACATACCATATCTGTGTGCACTGCTCAGGCTCAGCCCAGTGTGCTGCATCATCTATATATATTATATATCTGTCTGACTGCTCAGCTCACACAGCTTATAATTGTGGGGGAGACTGGGGAGCACTGCAGTGCCAGTTATAGGTTATAGCAGGAGCCAGGAGTACATAATATTATATAGTGAGTGACCACCAGACAGTGCAGTTTATTTAATATATCCGTTCTCTGCCTGAAAAAAGCGATACACACAGTGACTCAGTCACATACCATATCTGTGTGCACTGCTCAGGCTCAGCCCAGTGTGCTGCATCATCTATATATATTATATATCTGTCTGACTGCTCAGCTCACACAGCTTATAATTGTGGGGGAGACTGGGGAGCACTGCAGTGCCAGTTATAGGTTATAGCAGGAGCCAGGAGTACATAATATTATATAGTGAGTGACCACCAGACAGTGCAGTTTATTTAATATATCCGTTCTCTGCCTGAAAAAAGCGATACACACAGTGACTCAGTCACATACCATATCTGTGTGCACTGCTCAGGCTCAGCCCAGTGTGCTGCATCATCTATATATATTATATATCTGTCTGACTGCTCAGCTCACACAGCTTATAATTGTGGGGGAGACTGGGGAGCACTGCAGTGCCAGTTATAGGTTATAGCAGGAGCCAGGAGTACATAATATTATATAGTGAGTGACCACCAGACAGTGCAGTTTATTTAATATATCCGTTCTCTGCCTGAAAAAAGCGATACACACAGTGACTCAGTCACATACCATATCTGTGTGCACTGCTCAGGCTCAGCCCAGTGTGCTGCATCATCTATATATATTATATATCTGTCTGACTGCTCAGCTCACACAGCTTATAATTGTGGGGGAGACTGGGGAGCACTGCAGTGCCAGTTATAGGTTATAGCAGGAGCCAGGAGTACATAATATTATATTAAAATTAAACAGTGCACACTTTTGCTGCAGGAGTGCCACTGCCAGTGTGACTGACCAGTGACCTGACCACACTGACCACCAGTATAGTTAGTAGTATACTTATATTGTGATTGCCTGAAAAAGTTAAACACTCGTCGTGTGACTTCACTTGTGTGTTGTTGTTTTTTTTATTCTATAAAAATAAAACTCATTCTGCTGACAGACAGTGTCCAGCAGGTCCGTCATTATATAATATATAATATATACCTGTCCGGCTGCAGTAGTGATATATATATATTTTTTATATCATTTATCATCCAGTCGCAGCAGACACAGTACGGTAGTTCACGGCTGTGGCTACCTCTGTGTCTGCACTCGGCAGGCAGTCCGTCCATAATTGTATACCACCTAACCGTGGTTTTTTTTTCTTCTTTATACATACATACTACTACGACATCTCTTTATCAACCAGTCTATATTAGCAGCAGACACAGTACAGTACGGTAGTTCACGGCTGTGGCTACCTCTGTGTCTGCACTCGGCAGGCAGTCCGTCCATAATTGTATACCACCTAACCGTGGTTTTTTTTTCTTTCTTCTTTATACATACATAGTTACATAGACATCTCTTTATCAACCAGTCTATATTAGCAGCAGACACAGTACAGTACGGTAGTTCACGGCTGTGGCTACCTCTGTGTCTGCACTCGGCAGGCAGTCCGTCCATAATTGTATACCACCTAACCGTGGTTTTTTTTTCTTTCTTCTTTATACATACATAGTTACATAGACATCTCTTTATCAACCAGTCTATATTAGCAGCAGACACAGTACAGTACGGTAGTTCACGGCTGTGGCTACCTCTGTGTCTGCACTCGGCAGGCAGTCCATAATTGTATACTAGTATCCATCTCCATTGTTTACCTGAGGTGCCTTTTAGTTGTGCCTATTAAAATATGGAGAACAAAAATGTTGAGGTTCCAAAATTAGGGAAAGATCAAGATCCACTTCCACCTCGTGCTGAAGCTGCTGCCACTAGTCATGGCCGAGACGATGAAATGCCAGCAACGTCGTCTGCCAAGGCCGATGCCCAATGTCATAGTACAGAGCATGTCAAATCCAAAACACCAAATATCAGAAAAAAAAGGACTCCAAAACCTAAAATAAAATTGTCGGAGGAGAAGCGTAAACTTGCCAATATGCCATTTACGACACGGAGTGGCAAGGAACGGCTGAGGCCCTGGCCTATGTTCATGGCTAGTGGTTCAGCTTCACATGAGGATGGAAGCACTCAGCCTCTCGCTAGAAAAATGAAAAGACTCAAGCTGGCAAAAGCAGCACAGCAAAGAACTGTGCATTCTTCGAAATCCCAAATCCACAAGGAGAGTCCAATTGTGTCGGTTGCGATGCCTGACCTTCCCAACACTGGACGTGAAGAGCATGCGCCTTCCACCATTTGCACGCCCCCTGCAAGTGCTGGAAGGAGCACCCGCAGTCCAGTTCCTGATAGTCAGATTGAAGATGTCAGTGTTGAAGTACACCAGGATGAGGAGGATATGGGTGTTGCTGGCGCTGGGGAGGAAATTGACCAGGAGGATTCTGATGGTGAGGTGGTTTGTTTAAGTCAGGCACCCGGGGAGACACCTGTTGTCCGTGGGAGGAATATGGCCGTTGACATGCCAGGTGAAAATACCAAAAAAATCAGCTCTTCGGTGTGGAGGTATTTCACCAGAAATGCGGACAACAGGTGTCAAGCCGTGTGTTCCCTTTGTCAAGCTGTAATAAGTAGGGGTAAGGACGTTAACCACCTCGGAACATCCTCCCTTATACGTCACCTGCAGCGCATTCATAATAAGTCAGTGACAAGTTCAAAAACTTTGGGTGACAGCGGAAGCAGTCCACTGACCAGTAAATCCCTTCCTCTTGTAACCAAGCTCACGCAAACCACCCCACCAACTCCCTCAGTGTCAATTTCCTCCTTCCCCAGGAATGCCAATAGTCCTGCAGGCCATGTCACTGGCAATTCTGACGAGTCCTCTCCTGCCTGGGATTCCTCCGATGCATCCTTGCGTGTAACGCCTACTGCTGCTGGCGCTGCTGTTGTTGCTGCTGGGAGTCGATGGTCATCCCAGAGGGGAAGTCGTAAGCCCACTTGTACTACTTCCAGTAAGCAATTGACTGTTCAACAGTCCTTTGCGAGGAAGATGAAATATCACAGCAGTCATCCTGCTGCAAAGCGGATAACTGAGGCCTTGACAACTATGTTGGTGTTAGACGTGCGTCCGGTATCCGCCGTTAGTTCACAGGGAACTAGACAATTTATTGAGGCAGTGTGCCCCCGTTACCAAATACCATCTAGGTTCCACTTCTCTAGGCAGGCGATACCGAGAATGTACACGGACGTCAGAAAAAGACTCACCAGTGTCCTAAAAAATGCAGTTGTACCCAATGTCCACTTAACCACGGACATGTGGACAAGTGGAGCAGGGCAGGGTCAGGACTATATGACTGTGACAGCCCACTGGGTAGATGTATGGACTCCCGCCGCAAGAACAGCAGCGGCGGCACCAGTAGCAGCATCTCGCAAACGCCAACTCTTTCCTAGGCAGGCTACGCTTTGTATCACCGCTTTCCAGAATACGCACACAGCTGAAAACCTCTTACGGCAACTGAGGAAGATCATCGCGGAATGGCTTACCCCAATTGGACTCTCCTGTGGATTTGTGGCATCGGACAACGCCAGCAATATTGTGTGTGCATTAAATATGGGCAAATTCCAGCACGTCCCATGTTTTGCACATACCTTGAATTTGGTGGTGCAGAATTTTTTTAAAAACGACAGGGGCGTGCAAGAGATGCTGTCGGTGGCCAGAAGAATTGCGGGACACTTTCGGCGTACAGGCACCACGTACAGAAGACTGGAGCACCACCAAAAACTACTGAACCTGCCCTGCCATCATCTGAAGCAAGAAGTGGTAACGAGGTGGAATTCAACCCTCTATATGCTTCAGAGGTTGGAGGAGCAGCAAAAGGCCATTCAAGCCTATACAATTGAGCACGATATAGTAGGTGGAATGCACCTGTCTCAAGCGCAGTGGAGAATGATTTCAACGTTGTGCAAGGTTCTGATGCCCTTTGAACTTGCCACACGTGAAGTCAGTTCAGACACTGCCAGCCTGAGTCAGGTCATTCCCCTCATCAGGCTTTTGCAGAAGAAGCTGGAGACATTGAAGGAGGAGCTAACACGGAGCGATTCCGCTAGGCATGTGGGACTTGTGGATGGAGCCCTTAATTCGCTTAACAAGGATTCACGGGTGGTCAATCTGTTGAAATCAGAGCACTACATTTTGGCCACCGTGCTCGATCCTAGATTTAAAGCCTACCTTGGATCTCTCTTTCCGGCAGACACAAGTCTGCTGGGGTTGAAAGACCTGCTGGTGACAAAATTGTCAAGTCAAGCGGAACGCGACCTGTCAACATCTCCTCCTTCACATTCTCCCGCAACTGGGGGTGCGAGGAAAAGGCTCAGAATTCCGAGCCCACCCGCTGGCGGTGATGCAGGGCAGTCTGGAGCGACTGCTGATGCTGACATCTGGTCCGGACTGAAGGACCTGACAACGATTACGGACATGTCGTCTACTGTCACTGCATATGATTCTCTCAACATTGATAGAATGGTGGAGGATTATATGAGTGACCGCATCCAAGTAGGCACGTCACACAGTCCGTACTTATACTGGCAGGAAAAAGAGGCAATTTGGAGGCCCTTGCACAAACTGGCTTTATTCTACCTAAGTTGCCCTCCCACAAGTGTGTACTCCGAAAGAGTGTTTAGTGCCGCCGCTCACCTTGTCAGCAATCGGCGTACGAGGTTACATCCAGAAAATGTGGAGAAGATGATGTTCATTAAAATGAATTATAATCAATTCCTCCGCGGAGACATTGACCAGCAGCAATTGCCTCCACAAAGTACACAGGGAGCTGAGATGGTGGATTCCAGTGGGGACGAATTGATAATCTGTGAGGAGGGGGATGTACACGGTGATATATCGGAGGGTGATGATGAGGTGGACATCTTGCCTCTGTAGAGCCAGTTTGTGCAAGGAGAGATTAATTGCTTCTTTTTTGGGGGGGGTCCAAACCAACCCGTCATATCAGTCACAGTCGTGTGGCAGACCCTGTCACTGAAATGATGGGTTGGTTAAAGTGTGCATGTCCTGTTTTGTTTATACAACATAAGGGTGGGTGGGAGGGCCCAAGGACAATTCCATCTTGCACCTCTTTTTTCTTTTCTTTTTCTTTGCATCATGTGCTGATTGGGGAGGGTTTTTTGGAAGGGACATCCTGCGTGACACTGCAGTGCCACTCCTAAATGGGCCCGGTGTTTGTGTCGGCCACTAGGGTCGCTAATCTTACTCACACAGTCAGCTACCTCATTGCGCCTCTTTTTTTCTTTGCGTCATGTGCTGTTTGGGGAGGGTTTTTTGGAAGGGACATCCTGCGTGACACTGCAGTGCCACTCCTAGATGGGCCCGGTGTTTGTGTCGGCCACTAGGGTCGCTAATCTTACTCACACAGCTACCTCATTGCGCCTCTTTTTTTCTTTGCGTCATGTGCTGTTTGGGGAGGGTTTTTTGGAAGGGACATCCTGCGTGACACTGCAGTGCCACTCCTAGATGGGCCCGGTGTTTGTGTCGGCCACTAGGGTCGCTAATCTTACTCACACAGCTACCTCATTGCGCCTCTTTTTTTCTTTGCGTCATGTGCTGTTTGGGGAGGGTTTTTTGGAAGGGCCATCCTGCGTGACACTGCAGTGCCACTCCTAGATGGGCCCGGTGTTTGTGTCGGCCACTAGGGTCGCTAATCTTACTCACACAGCTACCTCATTGCGCCTCTTTTTTTCTTTGCGTCATGTGCTGTTTGGGGAGGGTTTTTTGGAAGGGACATCCTGCGTGACACTGCAGTGCCACTCCTAGATGGGCCCGGTGTTTGTGTCGGCCACTAGGGTCGCTTATCTTACTCACACAGCGACCTCGGTGCAAATTTTAGGACTAAAAATAATATTGTGAGGTGTGAGGTATTCAGAATAGACTGAAAATGAGTGTAAATTATGGTTTTTGAGGTTAATAATACTTTGGGATCAAAATGACCCCCAAATTCTATGATTTAAGCTGTTTTTTAGTGTTTTTTGAAAAAAACACCCGAATCCAAAACACACCCGAATCCGACAAAAAAAATTCGGTGAGGTTTTGCCAAAACGCGTTCGAACCCAAAACACGGCCGCGGAACCGAACCCAAAACCAAAACACAAAACCCGAAAAATTTCAGGCGCTCATCTCTAGTGACCACCAGAGAAACAGATTCAAGAGCAGAAGTAAGGGAGACACTGTATGGGAACAGCTTGGTCAGTGCAGGAGAGAGAGAGACAATGGATGAGAGACGCGAGTCCAGAGGGAGGATAAGGACATAGTGTCAGTAGCCCTGAGATTATATTTAGAGATGATTGCCTTGGGGATTCAAGGTGTAGAAGAAGTGAAGGATAAGTTGTAAGAAAGCAGCTGACAGTCAGAGAGAAGAAATGTTAGAGATATCACAATGGTGAGTGAAGACTATATCAAGTGAGTGTTGTTATGTACTTCAATCCCAGTGACTGATAACTTCTATATAGAACTATGGTGCGAGATGTTCTTCAGCAATAACAGTAGCCTTTCCTGGATCCATGCTGTTCACTAGTATTTAGCTACCACCTGGATTTAATATCAGTAGTGCCTAGTTGTTATAGCCTAAGAGTGAGCATAAGTCTAAGAGACTTGCAGCTATGGTGTCTCCTACAGAGCAAATGATACAGACAGCATACATGGCAGGTCAGGGCAGGAGACAAACAGTGGTCAGACGCAGGAAAATAGTTTGAGATCCAATACACTGAATCTAGAAATAGGAGTCTGTAGCTAAATCTTCAGGGACAGCAAATGATGTCAAAAAGGGGTGGGGCCACCCGAATTGGTAAAGTGCAGCACTGCCCAGTGTCCACAGTATACCGTAGGGAGTGGTGGTGGTGGTGGGTGGTGGGGGTGGGGGTGGGGTAAGGATGCACAGACTGCAGGGTGCCTGACTGGAGTGGCTAAAGGACACTCCTGATGGCGCTGCAGTAAGATCCTGTTCTAGGTACCATACTAGCCAGATGCTGGGACCATGGAGCTATTGCCCACTTCATTTCAGGTGCCAGTACGGATGCCTTGGGACCACTAAAGCAGCCTCACCCTCACCCTACTACCAACTCCTGGACCTAAATTTGCTACCATTTGCCCCACCCCCATCATTTGCTAAATAAAATATAAAAACATAAGTCTGAATGATGAAAAAAGAATCACCTGGCCCTTATCTGCCTGGTGTGCTGCCCCCCAGCAAGTGCCGCCCCTAAGCACGTGCCTCACGTGCCTAGTGGGAAAACCGCCACTGGTGTTACTTATTGAGGCTCAGGTCCAAAATGTTAACTCTTTCTCTTAGCTTGGTAAACTGAGCAGTTTAACAGTCACCCTAAAAAGCTTTGGGAATTGCTATTTAAATTAGAATCAGAGGGCTGACACAGCAATAACCCCTTGTTACAGTCAGTCACCGCATGAGAGAATGCAAACAGACTTTGATAACAGAATGAATGATATTGGAGGAAGATTATATCTTGTACATATCTGAGAATTTGGAAACGTAGCATATTTAGGAATGAACGAAAAGACAGGAAAGGGGAAGATGATTGTGTATATATATTAAAACCTACAGTATTAGAATCTGTCCAGCACGAAGATATTTTGAAGACTATGAAAATGCAGACATATGGATAGGATGCGTTGGATAGAAATGCCGGTGGTCAAGAAGCCAACAGTCAGAAGACCGACCGCAGCATCCCGATGCTTAAAATCCTGACATGGGGAAGGTAAGTAATACTTACCTTACCCTAATGCCCCGCTAACTTTAACCCTCCCTCCCCACAGCCTAAACCTAACCCAGGTGGTCCCTAAACCTAACCTCCTCCTTCCCTCAGCCTAAACCTAATCCTCCCAACCCTGCAGCCTAACTCTCCCCGGGGTGCCTAAACCTAACCCCTCCCCCCTCCCCGCAGCCTAATCCTATCTCTCCCCCACAGCCTAAACCTAAACCCCTCCCCGGTTCATGATCCCCAGAGCCGTCCCTAGGCATAGGCAAACTAGGCAAATGCCTAGGGCATTTGAAATGAATAGGGGCACAAGCAGCTTCTGTTGATTAAAATGATATGCAGCATGCCTATATTCTGTGTGTGACTGCGGCTCTATCTGCATACGAATTGCATTACTAATGTGCATTATGTGTATATGGTGTACTACAGTACTTTGTGGTGTAACGTATAGAAAGTGTACTACTGTGTGGTCTTATGTGAATAAAGAGCAATATGGTGTGGTGTAATGTGAATAAGGGGCACTACTGTGTGGTCTTATGTGAATAAAGAGCAATATGGTGTGGTGTAATGTGAATAAGGGGCACTACTGTGAGAAGTAACGTGGTACTACTGTGTGATGCAACGTGAATAAGAGACACTATTGCATGATATAATGTGAATAAAGTTGCAGTACTGTGTGGCGTAATTTCAACTGGGGATATTATTGTGCGGCCATGCCCGTTCCCAGCAAGAACATGCACCGTTTTGGGTTGCGCACTGAATGTGGGTTTCAATTTAAAATATAGGAGGTAGGAGCACCAAAATGAGGACTGCTATGAGTGAGGGGTGATGGTGCTGGGAAAGGGGTGCAGGGTCAGAGGCGGAACTAGCATTTGTGCAAGGGAGCACCAGCCAAAATCTTGCCTAGGGTATCATATTTTTTAGGGACGGCCCTGAGGATCCCGGCAGTCAGGATTCCGGTGCCGGGATGGTGGTCCTTGTCAGGATGCTTGCGGCTTGAAATTCGATCAGTGTCAGGGTTTCGGCATCTAATTTGACTGCCGGGTACCTGACCACTAGGATCCTGGCCAGATCCCAATAGGACACCAGGGTTTAAATTGCCCAAAGATTGATATTCAGTGATTTTAAATCGATCAACATCGATGTTGTGTTTCAGGGGATAAGTCATTCATTTACTAGCAGGTGATTTTTTTTTTAAATCGTTTTGTTTAAAAACAATGTAAAAAAAAATCATCTGTTAGTAAATGTGCGATTTAGTCCCTGAAACACAACATTGGGGGTCATTCCGAGTTGATTGCTCGTTGCCGATTTTCACAACGGAGCGATTAAGGCAAAAATGCGCATGCGCATTGTATGCAGTGCGCATGCGCTAAGTATTTTAAAACAAAACTTAGTAGATTTACTCACGTCCGAACAAAGAATTTTCATCGTTGAAGTGATCGGATTGTGATTGACAGGAAGTGGGTGTTTCTGGGCGGAAACTGACTGTTTTCTGGGAGTGTGCGGAAAAACGCAGGCGTGCCAGGATAAAACGCGGGAGTGTCTGGAGAAACGGGGAAGTGGCTGGCCGAACGCAGGGCGTGTTTGTGACGTCAAACCAGGGACGAAATGGGCTGAGCTGATCGCAGTGTAGGAGTAAGTCTCGAGCTACTCAGAAACTGCTAAGAATTTTCTAGTCGCAATTCTGCTAATCTTTCGTTCGCAATTCTGTTATGCTAAGATACACTCCGAGGGGGCGGCGGCCTAGCGTGTGCAATGCTGCTAAAATCTGCTAGCGAGCGAACAACTCGGAATGAGGGCCATTGATATTGACTGATTAATTTACCCTTGTAGAGTATAGATAAAGATTTATTATATTCCACCTACCATAAATGATTTTATTGCAAAGCAAATGTTCTTATAAATTGAAAGCAAAGTAAAATGTTGACTCTCCTTTTTAACTTTACATATATAAATTGGGATAAAGAAATTAGTAGCAAAGGAAGCCAAGTTTTACCTATATTAAAAGGCAATCACCTTTCTAAAGTTGTAGAAGAACCTAATAGAGCGGAGCCCTGTTGGACTTATTACTATACAATAGAACATACAGTATATTGGGGGTCATTCCGAGTTGATCGCTCGCTAGCTGTTTTTAGCAGTCGTGCAAACGCTATGCCGCCTCCCACTGGGAGTGTATTTTAGCTTAGCAAAAGTGCAAATGAAAGGATCGCACAGCGGCTACAAAAGAATTTTGTGGAAATTCAGAGTAGCTTCAGACCTACTCAGCGCTTGTGATGACTTCAGACTGTTCAGTTCCTGTTTTGACATCATGAACACGCCCTGCGTTCGCCCAGCCACGCGTGCGTTTTTCCTGGCACGCCTGCGTTTTTTCGAACGTTCCCTGAAAACGGTCAGTTGACATCCAGAAACGCCCACTTCATGTCAATCACTCTGCGGCCAGCAGTGCGACTGAAAAGCTTTGCGAAACCTTGTGTGAAACTACATCGGCCGTTGTGAAAGTACGTCGTGCGTGCGCATTACGCCGCATACGCATGTGCAGAAGTGCCATTTTTTGGCATCATCGCTGCGCAGCGAACATTTTCATCTAGCGATCAACTCGGAATGGCCCCCATTATACGTAATGTATAGGTAAGTGGCCACTCCAGCATACTTTATACTTTTATGTACCCCTTTCTGGGTGAAGCCCGGAGAGAGATACTGCTGACAGCTAAAATGGGGCGGAGCCAGATTTGTGTCATTAGGCCCCTCCTTCTCAGTATAATGCCATGAATAACAGATCTATGAAGACGTTCCGCATGGGAACGTGATTTCCATCATTGTTTTTCCCATCCTGCTCACTTCACTAGGAAGTGGGTGGTATGTGAGATGGTCACCTCCTCTTCCAGGGCCCCAAGGGAGTACAGGTAAGTATGCACTTCCGTTTCAATGAAAGGTTTTGTAAGACAGCTAAAAAAAAAAATAAGAATTTACTTACCGATAATTCTATTTCTCGTAGTCCGTAGTGGATGCTGGGAACTCTGTAAGGACCATGGGGAATAGCGGCTCCGCAGGAGACAGGGCACATCTAAAGAAAGCTTTAGGATCACCTGGTGTGCACTGGCTCCTCCCCCTATGACCCTCCTCCAAGCCTCAGTTAGGATACTGTGCCCGGACGAGCGTACACAATAAGGAAGGATTTTGAATCCCGGGTAAGACTCATACCAGCCACACCAATCACACTGTACAACTTGTGATCTGAACCCAGTTAACAGCATGATAATAGAGAAGCCTCTCGAAAAGATGGCTCACTACAACAATAACCCGAATTTTTTGGTAACAATAATTATGTACCAGTATTGCAGACAATCCGCACTTGGGATGGGCGCCCAGCATCCACTACGGACTACGAGAAATAGAATTATCGGTAAGTAAATTCTTATTTTCTCTGACGTCCTAGTGGATGCTGGGAACTCCGTAAGGACCATGGGGATTATACCAAAGCTCCCAAACGGGCGGGAGAGTGCGGATGACTCTGCAGCCCCCAATGAGAGAACTCCCGGTCCTCCTCAGCCAGGGTATCAAATTTGTAGAATTTTACAAACGTATTTGCTCCTGACCAAGTAACTGCTCGGCCAAGTTGTAAAGCCGAGACCCCTCGGGCAGCTGCCCAAGATGAGCCCACCTTCCTTGTGGAGTGGGAATTTACAGATTTTTGGCTGTGGCAGGCCTGCCACAGAATGTGCAAGCTGAATTGTACTACAAATCCAACGAGCAATAGTCTGCTCAGAAGCAGGAGCACCCAGCTAGTTGGGTGCATAGAGGATAAACAGCGAGTCAGATTTCCTGACTCCAGCCGTCCTGGAAACATATATTTTCCGGGTCCTGACAACGTCTAGCAACTTGGAGTCCTCCAAGTCCCTAGTAGCCGTAGGCACCACAATAGGTTTGGTTCAGGTGAGACGCTGAAACCACCTTAGGGAGAAACTGAGGACGAGTCCTCAATTCCGCCCTGTCCGAATGGAAAATCAGATAAGGGCTTTTACAGGATAAAGCCACCAGTTCTGACACGCGCCTGGCCCAGGCCAGAGCCAACAGCATGACCACTTTTTCTGTGAGATATTTTAACTCCACAGATTTAAGTGTGTCAAACCAATGTGACTTTTGGAACCCAAAAACCACCTGGAGATCCCAAAAGTGTCACTAAAGGCACAAAAGGAGGCTGTATATGCAGTACCCCTTTAACAAATGTCTGAACTTCAGGGACTGAAGCTAGTTCTTTTTTTGGAAGAAAATTGACAGAGCCGAAATTTGAACCTTAATGGACCCCAATTTCAGGCCCATAGATACTCCTGTTTGCAGGAAATGTAGGAATCGACCCAGTTGAATTTCCTCCGTCGAGCCTTACTGGCCTCGCACCACGCAACATATTTTCGCCAAATGCGGTGATAATGTTTTGCGGTTACATCCTTCCTGGCTTTGATCAGGATAGGGATGACTTCATCCGGAATGCCTTTTTCCTTCAGGATCCGGCGTTCAACCGCCATGCCGTCAATGCAGCCGTGGTAAGTCTTGGAACAGACAAGGTCCTTGCTGGAGCAGGTCCCTTCTTAGAGGTAGAGGCTATGGATCCTCCGTGAGCATCCCTTGAAGTTCCGGTTACCAATTCCTTCTTGGCCAATCCGGAGCCACTAATATAGTGCTTACTCCTCTCCATCTTATCAATCTCAGTACCTTGGGTATGAGAGGCAGAGGAGGGAACCCATACACTGATTGGTACACCCACGGTGTTACCAGAGCATCTACAGCTATTGCCTGAGGGTCCCTTGACGTGGCGCAATACCTGTCGAGTTTTTCCCAACGGTTTATAATCATGTGGAAGACTTCTGGGTGAAGTCCTTACTCTCCCGGGTGGAGGTCGTGCTGAGGAAAACTGCTTCCCAGTTGTCCACTCCCGGAATGAAAACTGCTGACAGTGCTATCACATGGTTTTTCGCCCCGCGAAGAATCCTTGCAGCTTCTGCCATTGCCCTCCTGCTTCTTGTGGCACCCTGTTTGTTTACGTGGGTGACTGCCGTAATGTTGTCCGACTGGATCAACACCGGCTGACCTTGAAGCAGAGGTCTTGCTAAGCTTAGAGCATTGTAAATGGCCCTTAGCTTCAGGACATTTATGTGAAGTGATGTCTCCAGGCTTGACCATAAGCCCTGGATATTCCTTCCCTGTGTGACTGCTCCCCAGCCTCGCAGGCTGGCATCCGTGGCCACCAGGACCCAGTCCCGCATGCCGAATCTGCGGCCCTCTAGAAGATGAGCACTCTGCAACCACCGCAGGAGGGATACCCTTGTCCCTGGTGACAGGGTTATCCGCTGAAGCATCTGAAGATGCGACCCGGACCATTTGTCCAGTAGGTTCCACTGGAAAGTCTTGCGTGGAATCTGCCGAATGGGATTGCTTCGTAGGAAGCCACCATTTTTACCCAGAACCCTTGTGCATTGATGCACTGAGACTTGGTTCGGTTTTAGGAGGTTCCTGACTAGCTCGGATAACTCCCTGGCTTTCTCCTCCGGGAGAAATACCTTCTTTCTGGACTGTGTCCAGGATCATCCCTAGGAACAGAAGACAAGTCGTCGGAACCAGCTGCGATTTTGGAATATTGAGAATCCAATCGTGCTGCCGCAACACTACCTGAGGTAGTGCTACACCGATCTCCAACTGTTCCCTGGATCTCACCCTTATCAGGGAATCGTCCAAGTAAAGGATAACTAAAATTCCCTTCCTTCGAAGGAATATCATCATTACGGTCATTACTTCAGTAAAGACCCGGGGTGCCGTGGACCATCCCTACGGCAGCATCTGAACTGATAGTGACAGTTCTGTACCATAACCTGAGATACCCTTGGTGAGAAGGGTAAATTTTGACATGAAGGTAAGCATCCTTGATGTCCCGAGACATCATGTAGTCCCCTTCTTCCAGGTTTGCAATCACTGCTCTGAGTGACTCAATTTTGAATTTGAACCTCTGTATGTAAGTGTTCAAAGATTTTAGATTTTAGATTTTAAAAATCGGTCTCACTGAGCCGTCTGGCTTCGGTACCACAATAGTGTGGAATAATACCCCGTTCCCTGTTGCAGGAGGGGTACCTTAATTATCACCTGCTGGGAATACAGCTTGTGAATGGCTTCCAAAACTGCCTCCCTGTCAGCGGGAGACGTCGGTAAAACAGACTTTTGGAAACGGCGAGGGGAATACGTCTCGAATTCCAATTTGTACCCCTGAAATATTACCTGAAGGATCCAGGGGTCTACTTGCGAGTGAGCCCACTGCGCACTGAAATTCATTGAGAACGGGCCCCCACCGTGCCTGAACTTGTAAAGCCCTAGCGTCATACTGAGAGCTTGGCAGAGGCGGAAAAGGGTTTCTGTTCCTGGGAACTGGCTGATCTCTGCAGCCATTTTCCTCTCCCTCTGTCACGAGCAGAAAAGAGGAACCCTTTTGTCCGCTTGCCAACCAGGACTGCGCCTGATAATACGGCGTCTTATTTTGAGAGGCTACCTTTTTTAAGGCAATACTTCCAAATGCCGTTTGGAATCCGCATCACCTGACCACTTTACTGGTATAATTGGACAACGCACTTATACTTGATGCCAGTCGGCAAATATTCCGCTGTGCATCATGCATATATAGAAATGCATCTTTTAATTGCTCTATAGGCAATAATATACTGTCCTTATCTAGGATATCAAATTTCCAGTCAGGGAATCCGACCACGCCAACCCAGCACTGCACATCCAGGCTGAGGCGATTGCTGGTCGCAGTATAACACCAGTATGTGTGTAAATACATTTTAGGATACACTCCTGCTTTCTATCAGCAGGATCCCTAAGGGCGGCCATCTCCAGAGAGGGTAGAGCCCTTGTTCTTACAAGCGTGTGAGCGCCTTATCCCCCCTAGGGGGTGTTTCCCAACGCACCCTAACCTCTGGCGGGAAAAGGTATACTGCCAATAACTTTTTAGAAATTATCAATTGTTATCGGGGGGAAACCCACGCATCATCACACACCTCATTTTATTTCTCAGATTCAGGAAAACTACAGGAAGTTTTTCCTCACCAAACATAATACCCCCTTTTTTTTTTGGTGGTATTTATATTATCAGAAGAGTGTAAACTTTTTCCATTGCCTCAATCATGCAATGTGTGGCCCTATTGGAAATCACGGTTGTCTCTTCACCGTCGACACAGGAGTCAGTATCCGTGTCGGCGTCTGTATCTGAGGTAACGGGCGCTTTAGAGCCCCTGTATGAGACGTCTGGACATGCACAAGCTGAGTAGCCGGCTGTCTCATGTCAACCACTGTCTTTTATACAAAGCTGACACTGTCACGCAATTTCAACAGTACATCCACTCAGGTGTCGACCCCCCAGGGGGTGACAACACTATTACAGACACTCTACTCCGTCTCCTCATCATTTTTCTCCTCATACATGTCGACACAAACGTACCGACACACAGCACACACACAGGGAATGCTCTGATAGAGGACAGGACCCCACTAGCCCTTTGGGGAGACAGAGGGAGAGTTTGCCAGCACACACCAGAGCGCTATATATATACAGGGATAACCTTATATAAGTGTTTTTCCCTTTATAGCTGCTGTATTGCTTATACTGCGCCTAATTTGTGCCCCCCTCTCTTTTTTAACCCCTTTCTGTAGTGTAGTGACTGCAGGGGAGAGCCAGGGAGCTTCCCTCCAACTGAGCTGTGAGGGAAAATGGCGCCAGTGTGCTGAGGAGATAGGCTCCGCCCCTTTCTCGGCGTCCTTATCATCCGTTTTCTTGTATGTTTTGGCAGGGGTTAAATGCATCCATATAGCCCAGGAGTTATATGTGATGCATTTATTTTAGCCATAAAAGGTATTCTATCGATTTATTGCGTCTCAGGGCGCTGCCCCCCCAGCGCCCTGCACCCTCAGTGACCGGAGTGTGAAGTGTGCTGAGAGCAATGGCGCACAGCTGCGGTGCTGTGCGCCTACCTTTATCTGAAGACAGGAAAGTCTTCTGCTGCCGATTTTTCCGGACCTCTTCGCTCTTCTGGCTCTGTAAAGGGGCCGGCGGCGCGGCTCCGGTGACCCATCCAGGCTAAACCTGTGATCGTCCCTCTGGAGCTAATGTCCAGTAGCCTAAGAAGCCCAATCCACTCTGCACGCAGGTGAGTTCGCTTCTTCTCCCCTTAGTCCCTCGATGCAGTGAGCCTGTTGCCAGCAGGTCTCACTGAAAATAATAAACCTAAACTAAAACTTTCACAAAGAGCTCAGGAGAGCCCCTAGTGTGCACCCTTCTCGTCGGGCACAGAAAATCTAACTGAGGCTTGGAGGAGGGTCATAGGGGGAGGAGCCAGTGCACACCAGGTGATCCTAAAGCTTTCTTTAGATGTGCCCTGTCTCCTGCGGAGCCGCTATTCCCCATGGTCCTTACGGAGTTCCCAGCATCCACTAGGACGCCAGAGAAAATACTTTCTACAAGGTAAAATTTTGATCACGTCAGAGAAGCCTTATAGCTTGTATACTGGGGAAGTCATAATTATAGTCACAGAGACTCAGGGTGGGATGTATTAAGATATATCGCCGCCCCTCGCCGATTATCGCAGCGATGTTGATCGCATATGTACTAACATATGCGGTCAATATCGCAATGCGGTGACGGAGGCCCCCCGTGATACCTGTGAGGTGGTCTGCGGGGGGTCTCCGTCATCTCCCTCGGCTCCCCAGACTCCTCCAACACTGGGAAGCAGCAGCAGGCTGCCCCCGGCGCCTCCTCCTCCCCCTTGCAGCCGCAAGGACCTCCGGCTGCGTTGCTAGGGGGAGGAGGAGATTACCTTCCGTGTCCAGGGCTGCCTGAAGGAAGGTATGCCGAGGGGAGGGGGGTCGGCGTCTGCGGCAGGGGGGCGACGGAGGCAGCGGGTTGCGGCGGTCGGTGATAAGAAGACCATAGGCTTCTATAGGGTATCGTCATCCAGAGATGGCGATACCCTGGGCGGCGAAAACCCGGCGGTAGGGTCTTAGTACATTTGAAAATGCGGTAAAACCCCCATTTTCGGGGGTTTTACTGCATTTTTCCTTTAGTACATCCTGCCCAAGGTGGGAAAAATGTCAAAATATTGTAAATATTTAGTGTTGAGTGTACATATTGCAAGGCAACAAAATAAATAATAAAAGACAACCAAAGTGTTTTAAAATAAAAGTATTGGAGGTAATAGGGGAAAGAGATGATATGAATAGTTAAAAGTACAAGGTTCTTAAAATTCATAATGTTATTACAGGGATAGCAGCAAAATATGCCAGGAGGAAATCAGGTTAGCATAGATTGAAGCTGGAAATAGAGAACTAAAAATAGCAAATGTAATACTCTACCACCACGTTTTCAGGTGCCTAAATAGCAAGATAAAGAAAATGTCTTATCTTGGGCCAACACATGATAAAGTAGTAATAGTAACGCTCCAAAATCTAGAGAAAGCTTATTATCTGTGTTGACAAAACAGGTGGATTTCGAAAACATAATCACTATTATTCCACAGTCTGTTACGGAGAACGAATTGACAGAATAGGAGAGGAGTGGGTTAAACCTCAGCTAGTCTGGGGGCAGGACGGTAAGGCATTATGGGAGTATTATTGTTAGCCAATAGGAATGAATGTTGGGGGTAGGTGGAATGGGTTCTTAAGCCTGAGAAAGGGGCTGGGTCAGCCTCTTCTGCTTTTGTCGTGGTAGGGGTGAGTGCTCCTGTGTTTTTTGTGCTGCTTGCATTGTTGCTGTGTTAAGGCACTGCCGGCTTTTATATTGTGCCACATTGCATCTGGTGACCCCACCCCCTCTCTGTGCCCATCAATTTTATCGATTTTGCCGCCATGTCCCGTCCCCGCCGCTCCTCTGGTCCCCCTTTGCGGTATGTTTCTCCTGCCCCCTCTTCATCCCGTGCCCCGGGCCGTGGCGCTGCGCTCACGCCCGAGGCTCTGTCCCTGGACGCTGCCGCGGGTGCCCGTCCACGGGCGCGCGCGGCGGCACACGCGTCCGCTCCTGTGCTGGCGGTGCCGCGGGCGCCGGGGGATTCTCCCGGCGCAGCGGCGGCTACGGGGGGACGAGGTGCCGGGCGACGGAGGACGCGGTCGGGCGGCCGTAGGGGGGAGCCAGCGGGGGTGCCCGCTGTCGGTAATCCCTCTCCGGCTGCGGTGGCTCGGGGACGCGCGCGCGGTCCCCGCACCCTACACCGCTGAGAGTCGTGCAGGCAAGAAGGGATGTGGGGGATGGAGGATCACCACTGCTGCAGGGGGTTGGTTTCAGGGCTGCGGCCCGTGGCTTGTCCACTGGCCGCCCCTGCCAGGCAGCTGCTGATTCGAGGGCGCGTCCGCGTGCACGTGTGGCGCTGGTGCCTCCTGGGGGCTCTCCCCACTCCAACGGGGGGGTTCCCCGGTTTCTGTTTCCATTGCTGTGGGGGACAGGAGCGGAGGGGAGGGGTCTGGGAGCGGTGGCCATCCGGTTCTCCCGGTGGGCGGGGCGGTGGGGGCCGTGGCAATGTGGGGGAGGCTGGTGCTTCACGCAGTAATGCAGGGGCACGGCGGCCGTCTGGCGCTGGGCCTAGTCGGGGCCGCCCGGGTCGGCGCGGCGGCGGCGCGAGGGCCGTCCCTGCTGCGGACTCGGGGAGCGGGGGGTCCGTAGGAGCTGCGGCTCCGGATCCCTCTGCCGTTACGGCGGCAGTGTCGGCAATGGCGGCGGCATTCGTGCCATTTTTGGCGGCGCTGTCCCCGGGTGGCGTGTCCGTGACTCCTGCCGCGGTCGACGCGGCCGTTTCCCCTAGTGTTTCTGGCCCCGCAATGGCGCAGTTCCTGCAAGCGTGTCGCGCTATGGGCTCGGCCGCTTCGCTGCTGGGTGGCGCTGCCCCGTCGGCCGCAAGGGCGTCTGCTTTCATCCCCGCCGGGGGGGCTTCGGCCCCCGCGGCGGTTTTCCCTTCTTTTGCAGGTTCGGATACGGGGGAAGATCGGTAGGAGGAGCCGGTAGTGGCGGACGTGTCACCTCCAGGAAGCGGGCCGACCGGTGAGTGGGACCCCGATACAGTTGCTTTATCGCAGGGGTCCTCTTCTTCCTCGTACGGCAGTACGTCGAGTAGATCTTCCTCTTCTTCTTCTTCGTGGCAGTCTGCGGTTAGTAGCACCGCTAAGGCTAGGAAGAGGGCTATCAAGTACGCGCGGCGTGAATCGCGGCACCGGGATAAGCGGTCTCGGAAGAGTAGTAGCAGTACTCGCCGGGAAAGGAGGAGGCGTAATTTGCCGGGCGTGGTTCGCTGCGAGTACATGGCAGTCTTGCGGGGATTGCGGGAGAGTTGCAGGAGGAAGATTAGACGGGGGGAATACGTCGACCTTTTTACGTTGACAGAGGACATCAAGAGGGAAGGTAAGGAAGCGCTCGCGAAGGGCGGTATTGGGGCGGAGGCCTTCCGCTCGTATGACAACTGGTTGGCGGGTTTCTGTGTCTTCGCGGCGTGCTACTTGGAGGATCGCCCTGATGAACACATGAACGTCATCAGGTATATTCACCTCGTGCATGACATGCAGCGTCAGTCTACGGACGATTCGTGGCTGCAGTACAACCAGCAGTTCCGTCAGAAGCACGATTGCCTACACGTCTTTGACTTTGGTTGCAAGGACGTGGAGGTATGGCTGCGGGTCACGCGAGCGCAAGATGTGAAGGTGGTGGCTAAGGGGACGCCGGTGGCGCAGGCCGCAACGGCGAGTCAGTTTCGGCCGGCGGTGGAGGGTCCGCCGCGCCGCCCTTGGAACGCGGCTCTTTCTCCGCAGCAGACGCCGGCGAAGGGGAAATGTTTTGCGTTCAACAATGCCACGTGCCCCCTTGGGCAACGGTGTCATTTTCGACACCTTTGCTTGCAATGTAACGGATCCCACCCTGCTTCCAATTGCTTCCGCGGGGGGCGTCCTGGTGCCAAGGCGGCCGCTGGCCCTGCTGGAAGAGCAACGGGCGGGCTTGCCGCTAGTTAGGGCGCCGTCCCCGGTTCGTTTGGGGGCCATGCTAAAATGGTTGGGATGGTACCCAAACACAGACGACACAAGATTTCTGCGGGAGGGTTTTGCGTCGGGTTTTCGTTTGCCTGTGGGGGGGGGGGATGTTTTAGTTCGGGCCGCCAGGAACCTGCAGTCTGCCCGGGATTTCCCTGACGTGCTTCGAGGTAAAGTGGAACAGGAGGTTCGACTAGGGAGAATGGCGGGCCCCTTTGCGCAGCCACCTATCGAGGATTTGATTATTTCCCCGGTGGGGGTGGTGCCCAAAAAGGCTCCGGGTAAGTTTAGGCTCATTCAGCATTTGTCTTATCCATCGGGGTCCTCGGTGAACGATGCGATTTCGCCGGAAGATTGTTCGGTGGTGTATCAGTCCTTTGAGGATGCTCTGGGCTTGGTCCGGGAGTGTGGCCCGGGGGCCCTCATGGCTAAGCTGGATGTTGAATCGGCTTTTCGCTTGCTCCCTTTGCACCCGGAGTCATTTCGATTCATGGGTTTCCGCGTCGGGAAGGAGTACTTCATTGACAAGTGTCTGCCTATGGGGTGTTCCCTTGCGGAGGTAGCGGGATTGCCCATTACCTGGATGATTTTTTGTGCATGGGGCCCGCGCATTCTCCTCGCTGTGGTTTCCTGCTGTTCTCACTGCGGGCGTTGCTGGGGCATTTTGGCGTCCCGGTGGCCGAGGATAAGACGGAGGGGCCCCTCTCCTGCTTGTCCTTTTTAGGTATCGAGATCGATACGGTCGCGGGGGCGTGCCGGCTGCCTAAGGACAAGGTCGTGCAGCTTCGGGAGTCCATTGCGCAGTGCTCGGGTCGAAGTAAGGTTACTTTGCGAGAGGCGCAATCCCTCTTAGGTCGCTTGAACTTTGCCTGTCGGGTGATTCCCATGGGCAGGGTTTTTTGCCAGAATTTGGAGCGGTCCACGGCCGGGGTGTCCAGGCCGCACCATTTTGTCCGTTTCTCGGCAGAGATTAGGCGGGACCTCGCTATGTGGGTTTCGTTCCTGGCGGATTTCAATGGTGTACGGATCTGGATGGCCCCGCTCGTTGATAGTTTCGAATTGCAGTTGTTTACAGATGCGGCGGGCTCCTCGGGGTTCGGTTGTTACCTGGACAGGGCTTGGTGTGCGGCCTCTTGGCCGGAGTCTTGGTCGAGGGAGGGGCTGACCAGCGACCTGTTGTTGCTGGAGCTCTTTCCCATCATGGTGGCCTTGGAGGTTTGGGGGGAGCGCCTGCGCGACCGCAGTATTCTCTTCCGCTGCGATAACTTGGGGGTCGTGCACGCGGTTAACAACCAACGGGCTAAGGCCCTGCGAGTCCTCCGAGTGTTGTCACGGCTCGTGCTAACCTGTTTGCGCTGCAATATTCTGTTTCGGGCGCAACACGTCCCCAGGGTAGATAATGGGATTGCCGACGCATTGTCCAGGGGGCAGTGGGATAGGTTCCATTTGTTGGCCCTGGAGGCCGATTCGGTAGGTTTGCCCTGCCCTTCTTATGTTTGGCAGGTCATCATGGCGGATTGGAAGGGCTAGCGGAGCTGTCTTTGGCTCCGTCCACTCTCGCTGGATACCGCCGGGCCTGGAAGGAGTGGGAAGACTTTTCCCGTGACCAAGGGCCTAGAGGTAAGGAGGGTCAGAGCTTGTTTCTAGACTTCGTTTGGCAACTCTTCGTAACGGGGAGATCGAGGGCCGTGGTTTCTCGGTACCTTGCTGGGATATCCTTTTATTCTAAATTGAAGGGTATGCCGGATTTTACGAAGGGTTTCCTACTGGCAAGGGCGCTTAGAGGTTGGGCGCGTTCGGCTCCGGTGCCTCCCGATGGCCGACGCCCTATTGATGCGTCCCTGCTTTCTTCCCTCTTAGAGGCGGCGGCGGGGGTGGCAGACTCACGTTTTGAAACGCTCCTGCTTCAGCTGGCCTTTTCCATGGCGTTCCATGGTGCATTCAGGGTTTCAGAGCTGGTTGCGGCTTCTAAGAAAACCGAGGCCTTTATGCGGCGCGTGGATGTTATTGTGGCTGGGGGGTCCGTGCTGTGCAGGCTGCGCCGCTCCAAAACTGATCAGATGGGTAGAGGGCATTGGCTCACTTTGACACCTTCGGGTGGTGGGGACTGTTGTCCGGTGGCATTGGCTGGTCGGTATGCGGAGGTCAGGCCCTCGTCTGAAGGGTCTTGGCTCCTGCATTACGACGGGTCGCCTTTGACGAAGTACCAATTTACATGGATGATGCGGCGCTGCCTGTCCAGTTTGGGCCTCTCGCCTAGGGACTTTGGGTCCCATTCCTTCAGAATCGGGGCCGCCACTTCTGCAGCATCTGCAGGGCGCGCTGTGGACGAAATTAAGGCTTTGGGCCGCTGGAAGTCGGCGGCTTATAAGCGTTTCATTCGGACCGTTGTTGCATAAGCGAGTTGGTTCTACTAACATGTTGTTTGTGTTACTGCGTTGTGTGTTTCAGTTCAGTGTGTTCGTACTGTATTGTTTGTCTCCCCTGTCCTCCCTACTCGGATGGCTAGCTACTCGCCACTGCTGGCAGTGGGGGTCTGGAGTGCTTCCCGATTTTTTGTCTGAACTGACGAACTGATTTGGCTTAATTTATTCAATTCGGCTAATTGGCATCTAATTACAAGTTCCTCAGCAGGTGTTTACGTTTCACCTCCAGCCGAGTTATTCTGTGTTCCCCCCAAACCCCCCCCCCTGTTTTTTGTTATTTTGTTTTTTCCTGTTGTGTCTTTCTGTTGCTTCGATTGGCCTGAAGCTTGTTCAAGAGGAAAGTTATAGTCCTCTATTCAAATTTTTTCTTTTTGGCAGATCCTCGTTCTGATAGTTGGTTCCTGTTCTGGGTTTGGTTTTACCTCACATATTCACGTTTGTTTATTTGTTTTTTCCCCCTTTAGGTTGGCGGGTGGATGTGTGTGATGTGTGGGTGATTGGCCATTCCTATGTTTATTGGGCAGCCAAAGTTTTGGCTACGGAAGGGGCTCCTTGCTTTGTGGGCTCGGATGATGTGCGGTGGATAGGTGTGCGTGGTATGCTTTGGCATGACATGAAAGCGAAGTTTATGGAGCAGGTTCGGCGGTTTGGCATCCCCAAACTGTTGGTGATTCACTTAGGAGGGAATGACCTAGGTAGGAGGAAGGCAGTGAATCTTCGATTGGCCATTATTCAAGATCTGCAAGTGATTTCTGACGCTTGGCCAGGCTGTAGGCTTATCAGGTCTTGTATGATGCCGCGGTTGTGTTGGCGTGGAGTGGTGGATGGTCGAGCGATCGATGTGGCTCGCCGGAAGGTGAATGCCGCGGTAGCTAAGTTTGTGGTGGCCCATGGCGGTGCTGTGGTTTGGCATCAGCGGATCAAGTTTCGGCACTTCTACTTGTTTAGACCGGATGGTGTGCACTTGACAGGACAGGGACTATCTATATTTTTGGAGTATCTGTTTTCGGTGGTTGGTTCGGTAGGTTAGGGGTATGGTGGCGGTGCGTAGTTCTGTAGAACAGAACTTCGCTGTTGGCGGGAAAGAACGGCAAGTTAACATTTGTTGGATTAAAGAGTGAATTGGAGGTCATTTGGTTGTTGATTTTAGGTGCGCTCTCCTTCGCTGACTGGTTTTACATCTGCTGGACCGCCTTCACGGGTGGCAGCCTCATCACCTTCACGGGTGGGTAGTCAGGATGGAGGTTGAGCGGATACCTATTTGTGTGTTGGAAGGTTTACGTAAGTTCTGTTTTATAAGATAGTTATCTATGGGATAGGGTTGTTTAGCCGTTCTTTCTGGCCACCATACTTTAGTTTAATTATTCACAGTTAATAGTTCACTTAAATAAATAGCTAACAATTTCTGCCAAATTCAAGTCTCCGTGTCTTTATTTATTATAGTTAAGTGTTAAGATGTTATGGTTTATGTTACGGACAATCCTCAGACTATATGAGGTTTAGGAGAACGAATTGACAGAATAGGAGAGGAGTGGGTTAAACCTCAGCTAGTCTGGGGGCAGGACGGTAAGGCATTATGGGAGTATTATTGTTAGCCAATAGGAATGAATGTTGGGGGTAGGTGGAATGGGTTCTTAAGCCTGAGAAAGGGGCTGGGTCAGCCTCTTCTGCTTTTGTCGTCCCACCCTCCCTCCCTACTGGTGGTGTTTGATTTTGTTGTTGCGTTGGCTATTTTCGTGCTGTGGGTTGTCATGGTTTGGGTTGTGGCGGGAAAGAACGGCAAGTTAACATTTGTTAGATTAAAGAGTGAATTGGAGGTCATTTGGTTGTTGATTTTAGGTGCGCTCTCCTTCGCTGACTGGTTTTACATCTGCTGGACCGCCTTCACGGGTGGCAGCCTCATCACCTTCACGGGTGGGTAGTCAGGATGGAGGTTGAGCGGATACCTATTTGTGTGTTGGAAGGTTTACGTAAGTTCTGTTTTATAAGATATTTATCTATGGGATAGGGTTGTTTAGCCGTTCTTTCTGGCCACCATACTTTAGTTTAATTATTCACAGTTAATAGTTCACTTAAATAAATAGCTAACAATTTCTGCCAAATACAAGTCTCCGTGTCTTTATTTATTATAGTTAAGTGTTAAGATGTTATGGTTTATGTTACGGACAATCCTCAGACTATATGAGGTTTAATAAGATGAGAGTGGTAGGTCTAGGGGAATACATTTGGAAAGTGGAAGAGACAGAAACCAAATAGAAACATTTACATACAGGTATTGGGTTAAAGTTATGCAAGGTGCACCAAAGATTGCAGTATGGAGGCCACTACAGCCTGGCTAGTTGCGGTCTTTGCCTTTAGCTCTATCCTTTCCTATATAACCTAATGTGTTCACTGCTACTCTGTCTACACATACTGTAGCTATTATTTCTCACCAATATGCTTATACAGCTTCAAAGCATATCTGTAATGGGTCCAGGAGGGCCACATCGCACAACCAGGGCGAGATTAAGGTCTGTGAGGGCTCGTGGGCAACAAACCTGTGGGGGGCCCCATCAGTTACTATATACGGTGTATATATATATATATATATATATATATATATATATATATATATATATATATGAAAAAGAAAACAATGGAGGGCGCAATGGTGAGTGTAATAATCAAAAGTAATTTACTGGCAAAGTATTCACTCACATACATTAAAAGTAAAAGGTAACCAGCGCAGTGTAGACAGCTCGTGTAGCCTCCGGATAGCATACACCGATGTACAACGTTGCTCTAGGGATACCAACAGCCGCTCTGGACATCCAGCCGCACGGACTACAAACGGACCTCACACGCCGATCATCTGGGCACTGGATCCACGTCGCAAGTCCATTGTTTTCTTTTTCACATGTGCTGAGGAGTACAGGTTTACTCCTGAAGGAGGACTGCAGCAATAATACATTTGGACTAATATATCTCAGAGACTATATTGTTTTAATGCGCGACTTTATTTTTTCATATATATATATATATATATATATATATATATTTGTACACATCTGCACTCTTCTACATTTCTTCATAAGCGGTGCTTCCCTTACGTCTGTTCCAAATTGGTCCGGGAAAAACAAATTTTGTAGAAAAAGGACACTCAAAGCTATATATAAACAATTGACTTTTATTTTCACCCAGAATGGGCACTGTAAAAATGGGCGTGGATCATTAGATCGACAGTGCCTAGGTCGACAATATTTAGGTCGACCACTATAGGTCGACAGTCACTAGGTTGACATGTTCTAGGTCAAAAGGTCGACATGAGGGTTTTTGTGTTGTTTTGTTCGTAGAGTGACCGGGAACCCCAATTAGTGCTCCGTGTCCCCTCGCATGGCTCTCTTCGTCCGCCATGCTTCGGGCAAGGTGCCTCGCTTCGCTCGGCACAGATTACTGTTCCAATCATAGTCCACATGGATCGTTAAGTATGAATAAGTAAATAAAATTAATTTTTTTTAAAAACTCATGTCGACCTTTCGATCTGTCGACCTAGAACATGTCGACCTTCTGACCCTGTCGACCTAGTGACTGTCGACCTATAGTGGTCGTCCTAAACATTGTCGACCTAGACACTGTCGATCTTCAGAGCGGATCCCGTAAAAACGTCTTAAAGGCTCAGAAATAACATCCAAAAATGGGCAAATCCACTGTGGCACCTATGGTGCCTCAGACAAAGCTTCAGTGATACATGTATAGGAAGGAATAATGGTCACTTATCAGTCCGTCGACCTCGGTCAGTAAATGACCGTTTGAGACCCCAGCATCATGTCACTTTCACCTTCCACTCACAGGAGCCATCTGAGAGCAGTTCACCAAGCACCACTTTTAAATGCTCAACAACCCGTCATCACTTCACCTGCAGCGTGTGTTCCACTGGACTGCACATGCGCAGTGTCCCAGAGTACTATGCAAACAAGCTCAAATAATACAGGAAGTGATCTGCGCTCCACCAGAGCCGGACTTCCGGAAGTATGCGTTTCACCCAGTACACACATCACTTCCGGTGACGTGTTATAGCATCATCTGGGTGTGTATGTTACCAAGGTAATTGCCATGGTTACCAGCCGTGTCCAGGGACACAATGTCACTCATATTTATGCCTCCAAGATAATGCTAGCAATCACAGTTTCACTTTACTTATTTATATATATAAGCTACTGAGAGCTAGATCAGGATTGCCGCTGGCATGGGTGAAAGGCTACCACCCACCCCCCCAGCACATATCTTGCCTATACAGCCTCCCAGATCAATGTAAACATGTTATTAATGGACAACCGGATAGATTAATAAACTGCCTATTTTTGGATGTTATTTCTGAGCCTCTGCCACTTTAAGATGTTTTTACAGTGCCCTCTCTGGGTGAAAATAAAAGTAAATTGTTTATATATAGCTTTGAGTGCCCTTTTTCTACAAAATGTATATATATATATATATACACACAGTGAATCCGGAAAGTATTCACAACACCTCACTTTTTCCACATTTTGTTATGTTACAGACTTATTCCAAACTGGGATGAATTCATTTTTTCCCTTAAAATTCTACGCACAATACAACGTGAAAAAAGTTTTTTTTAGATTTTTTTTAGATTTATTTCAAGCCCGGAACCATTTGACGCCTCGAATCCCGACTAACTCTTGGTATTCCCACTCAGTTGGTGGGTCCACGCCACCAACTGAGTAGGAATATAACCTGTGACAAACAAAGCGATCTACCAGGCTCGATGAATGGCGAGTGCAGCAAGCCCGCAAGGGGACTCGCTGCCTCGCTTCCGGGATATCCTATGTATTCCATATGTGAACCCACTGTGGGCATTATATAAGGTGCAGCACTATATAATTTGTTACTACAATATATATATATAAAATAAATCACATAAGTTCCAATATAATGTAGCAATCCTCCCTCTTGAATGGGCTCTCCCTGTCTCCTACTAAAGTGTGTACTTTCTTTGTAAACTAATTTTCATATAAATGTACCATGATCTTTATACGGAGCTGCGTCATATATATACCTACAGTATGTTCGATAGCTTTGCAAGCCACTGGGGACTGAGCCACAAGAGCAAACCGGACCAGCAGCTCACTGATAATTATGTTATCGGGAGGAATAGAAGACGCAATGCCGGTGACACCTATTCTAATCGACATTTAGCAAAAACAGCAGGAGTTTGGGACAAATACCTTACCGATAAGGGGAACGGGTAAGTGGGACTCCGCTCCATATAAAGACTGTGGTACATTTATATGAAAGTTCATTTAAATGACTGAGTCTGTGTTTAGGTTGGCTGGTTACAGATTGGCTGCCAGAGTCAGCTGAGGCAAGGAGCACCCTGACTGAAGGAAATGTGGTCAGGTAAACAAGATACAGTACAACATGGCAATGTCTATGCATAAACTCCACAACACAAGTGCACAAGAAAACCTGATCTGCAGGACAGGCTGCAAAGGTAAGTCACAATGAAGTTCCAGAGTGTGATATTACTGCCCCCAACGGGTGGCCTCTGGACACCCTTTTGGACTTAAAGTTAAACTGAAGAGATCTCTGAAAAAAACAGACAAAAATAAATATCTAGAAACTCCTCATTGGAGGACAGAAAAAATAGTTAAAATGACACTTCCGACTATTCTTTTTTTCCCAAAAACATCTTGATCCAAACAGGAGAGGCGGAATCTACTGTTAGGAGAAATCTTTGCTTGAGAGCATGGGACCTTCGGGCAGCGACAGATTAAGCCTTGGGGGTGCCCGAGGCACTTAAGATAGTGCGGCCCGGTGGCGGAGAGGGGAAGGTGTATATTAGATTGTGCACAATTCCCAACATGGCTCATTCCAAGAGGGACAAAATGTTCTCTACTTAATCTCTTAATATATGATTGGTGTCACCTGTGTATTTCATTGATAAGAAAGGTGTTTCAACACAGGTGATTACAATCATAACTTAAGAAGGAAGTCCAGGTAGAGCATTTTGTCCCTCCTGGAATGGCCCATGTTGGGATATGTGGATTGTGTGCGTTAAATTTAAACCAATGGTGTATATTAAATTTAAACTAATAGTTTAATAATGCCTGAGTACTGTTTATAGATCCACCTAATTGAAAGACAACTATTTTATAACACAAGACCTAGATACCAAGGCATGGAGGAGGAGAAGCTTGAATCCTCATCTCTCTCCACTCACTATCTCATGAAACCTGATACTCCTGTGTCTCTGCCTGCACTGCATTTTGTCCCGATCACAATCTGGCTCCCTGGTTCTGCTGCTGCATAAGAGGGAAAGCAAGTCAATGTGCTCCTCCCGGGAGGCCCCCTAACAAAGGGGGGCCCAGGGTCAGGGGCGTAGCCAGAACTTTGTGTGCCCCATAGCAACATTTTGAAGGGCCCCCCGTCCCAATGCTTCTAGAGAGACACTTCTTTGCAGCAGTTTTTAATTTTATGCCCTATAATAGTGCCCTAGTTCATTTTCTGAACCATAGTAGAGCCTTATTTAATGTTATGCCACATAGTAGTGCCCTAGCTTCTTTTATGAATCACAGTAGTGCTTAAGTTCACCCTGTGTCACATTTCAGAGCTGCCAGTACACATTATGCCGCACAGTACCCTCAATTCACATCATGATATATAGTGCTCCCCGCTCATTTTGTGCCTCATTAGTGCCCTGGTTCATATTATATAACATTAAAATGCCCTCCAGTTCATTTCATACCACTACAATGATCAGGTCCACGGGCATACCTAGATATATTGCAGGTCCCAAGGAAAAAGTTTGGAAGGACCCCTACCTACCACCCAATGGAAAAAAATGTATATAACACATGTAACTTTGACAGGGAAGGTGGGCCCCTCTCAGCTCTGGGCCCCATAGCAGCTGCACTGCCTGCACCTATGGTAGCTACACCCTTGGACAGTATGCCCTACACCCCCACTTAATCTGGCTATGCCTTCGGGGAATGTAGTTTCGTCTGCTGCAGGAACAAAATCAGAATCAGACTCAAAATCTAATGTTAGAATTAAAAAAATCTTCTTGGGAACTGCATCAGAAGCAGATGATGCTGGGGGGAAATTCACTAAAGGACGATTTTATTCAATTTTGAACTATTGGAAATTTATCAAAATCGATGTTGTACTTTCACGACCAAAACACAAATTTATTAATGTTTAAAAATAAATATAAAAAATTACCTATTAGCAAATGTGTGTTTCAGCCCTTGAAGCCCAACATCGATTGATATCAATTTTAAATTGATTAAAATCAACCACATTCGACCTTTAGTAAGTCCACCAACCCCCCCCCCCTTGTTTCTATGAGTAGATTAGCCCATCTACGATCAAAATCTAAGGTATGCAGGGGGGCGCCTAGCACAGGGCTAGTCCGCCCAGCGTGCCAGGCCCTACCCCCTCCCCTGCAGACAGCGGCAAAGCTTTAGCACCAGCCGTGTAGCTCCCTGCCTATACAGCATAGCTGCGAAGGAAGGCGGCTACCCGCTATGTGTTTGACCACAGCAGCTGCGTGTGATGTCACACAGCCACTGCGGTCCACCCCACAAATGATCTAGACACGTCTGCTTTGTCACCATGCCACCGCAATGCCGTTCCAATGCCGCTGACACTCCACCGACCCTGTGATCGCCCTGTGACCGCCTCTGCCTGTCAACCAGGCAGAGGCAATTGTACCAGTGAGATGCATCTCACTGTGTGCGCACGTGCAGTGCGGCTGCTACACATGCACATGCAGCATAGGGCTTCAGCTTGTGATCGTGCCACTGCAGCGACCAGGTCTGAATTAGGCCCTATGTCATCATCAAAATAAATGGATGGTTAATCTTCAATCGGTCCTCTTAATGGAAAATCAGATGAAGAGCCAACTGTACCAGGAATTATATTGGTCTGAGGGAATTACAGTATAAGCCCTATTTGGGAACAGACAACAGATGACTTTTGTTGGAACCAGGAGACAGAAGTCCCATACTGGTATCAACTGTTAAGAGTCCTCCCTTGGGACTAACAGATGGGAATCCCTCACTTGAACAAATGGATGAAACCAGATCGGGTCTAGATATACTTGAATCAGCAGAAACACGAACCATCTGGAACTAGAGAAAACAGAACTGGATTAGGACCGGAGACACTGAACCTGCTGGAAGTTTAGATGACCCTCTCTAGGCCTGGACCATCCTAGTCATCTGCATGGTGACACTCTCAGGAAGTGGCTCACAGGAGTTGATGTCTGAATCTATGGCCCTATGTATTCCTCATGGGATCTTGAAACATTTGATACCTCCTGGGGCTGAGGCACTGGAGACCCTACCTGGGGTTGGCAATTCAACACTTCTATTGGGGTTGGCAAATCAGATGCCCATCGTGGGGTTGGCAGAACAGACATTTCTCCTGGAGCTAAAGACTCAGATGCCAATCCTAGAGCTGGAAAATCAAATGCCCCTCCTGGAGCTATGGAATCAGACAACTCTCTGGTCATAAGAGGCTTGGAATGAGCTACTTTCTTGACATCCCTATCTGGAATGGTTGAAACTGAAACTAAAGGTGACACCCAAGATGGTTTGTTGGCATGAATGCTGTGACATTAAGAATTGACACCATTTCTTGATATACAAAGGATACAATCCTGGACAAGGTAATTGGAACTTCGAGAGTACAGTAAAAGGTGAAAATCCTTACGATGCTGGTGTTCGGCTACAGAGAGCTTGGGCCATGGGCCCATGGAAAACTCTCATACTTATCTTTTCTTTGAGCAGAAGAAGGGTACTTAGGGGCTAATTCAGACCTGATCGGTGCTGTGTTTTTGCACAGCAGCGATCAGGTCTGAAGTGTGCAAGCGCTGGCGCCACAGTGCACCGGCACATGACAGGCAGCCAATGGCTGTCTTAGCCTTGCGATTGCCTCTGCCTGTCAAACAGGCAGAGGAGGTCACTGGGTGAGAGGGGGTGGTGCGGCGACGTTTAGCTGCCGTTTAGGGGTCACAGCACTTCTATATTCAACATTATAGTGGAACTCACATGATAAAGTTGCTAAATTGCTATTTTATATAATGATACAAAGTGTGTTACAAATGAATAACAATTGCACCTTCATTTGTATCTAATGTGATTAATATATTGAATACTTTCATGAGCAGTCTAGATCGTTATTAATAAATTTTTAATAAATTGTGAATCTATTTAAGAGTATGTAATATATAGATTTCTATATAAGAAAATAGTGATTTAATTGGGGTTATCAGAAGACCTTATAGGAGCTGCCATTAGATTCTGAGCATAGCAGTATTTTTGTGACCCATAATATTATTGAGGTCTATATATTACTGGAAGCGCCTAATTTCACTACATTATTTTTAATAATTGGTCATATATATATATATTCTGTGCGATGCTTTTGTACTTGTGCAGGGGGGTCGGCCCTGACATGCGGGGCAGACTAGCTCTGTGCTGGGCTTCCCCACGCATGTCAGGGAAGCTGATCACAGATGTGCTAAATTTAGCACATCTACGATCAGGTCTGAATCACCCCCTTAGTTCTTAAGGCTCCAAAACCTGAAACCACATTTGTCTCAGTATATTGAGCTGGAGTCTTTACAATGTCAGAAGAATTTTAAAGGAATTCTGGCAAAATTAGTATAGTATTGGTTAGAATATTTTGAAACTGTTCTGCTGAAGAATTCCAAGACGTTCAGGATACAGCGCACTTGGTGATTGAAAGTCTGTGAGTGATAGTAATAAGTGGTCTCCTTAATGGTGTTATTTAGTTGAGCTAGAAGTTAACTCCATGGGCTAGGAGATCTTTTCTTCCAAGCTTAAATTGGCATGAAATTCTGCAGGTGAGAGCCGATGAAGATAGGGGTTAACAGTAGTTGGAAAAATTTGTGGAGATTGAGAAGCCATGATGAAACATTCATTCAATTGTTGTAGCAAGTCTACATGAGTCGGAACTCCCTGAAGAGCTTGTAGCATAAATGCATGCGTCATCTCAAATCTCTTTAGCCAAATCATCAGACCCAGGCTTCAGTCTGCTGCTTGGGTCTGACCAGCTGTGTCCATGTTTTTGGCCAACCTATCATGTTCTCGAATGGATAGATCGACTTTTACCCATACTTGAAATTGACTAGACCCAGTTTAGAGGCCCTTGCGGGGGTGTTCGCCAAGGACCCCCACACAGAGGTTTGGACTTTGCTGTGCTCGACACGAAGGTCACATCCCTCTGGATGAATTTCCAAGTAAGGGTGCTGGTATATACTGGATGCCGAACTGAACTGTATGATGGACTGGATTTCAACCTGGAACTGACTACACAGGACACTGGTGGCTCTGGATGCTCTGCAGGGTACAGTGGAACTGTGGCTGGGCATTGTTGAGTTCAGTAGCGTGGATTTGAAATATAGCAGCCACAGGACACTGAAAGACTGGGTTTGTGTTTTAGGTGCTGGTACTGTGGCAAGGAGCTAAGGAAATGTAAACACAAATACATGATTGCCTGTAGGAGAGTCAAAAGTTAACAGCAGGCCAGGACTGCAGGAGTGCTCTACACTTAAACAAGGCTGAATATTACTGCATGTTGGGAACATAAATACACTGAAGAGTTTTGAATTCAGTGGGCTGCAGCTAGAGTGGCACTGAGCTGAGAGTCAGGGAACAGATAATAATAAGATTTTAAACCTACCGGTAAATCTATTTCTCCTAGTCCGTAGAGGATGCTGGAGACTCCGTAAGGACCATGGGGTATAGACGGGCTCCGCAGGAGATAGGGCACCTAAAAAGAACTTTTACTATGGGTGTGCACTGGCTCCTCCCTCTATGCCCCTCCTCCAAACCTCAGTTAGAGAACTGTGCCCAGAGGAGATGGACAATACAAGGCAGGATTTAGCAATCCAAGGGCAAGATTCATACCAGCCCACACCAATCATACCATGTAACCTGGAACATACATAACCAGTTAACAGTATGAACAAAAACAACAGTAACGGTCCAAGACCGATGTCAACTGTAACATAACCCTTATGTAAGCAACAACTATATACAAGTCTTGCAGAGTTTCCGCACTGGGACGGGCGCCCAGCATCCTCTACGGACTAGGAGAAATAGATTTACCGGTAGGTTTAAAATCTTATTTTCTCTTACGTCCTAGAGGATGCTGGGGACTCCGTAAGGACCATGGGGTTTATACCAAAGCATGCAATCGGGCGGGAGAGTGCGTATGACTCTGCAGCACCGACTGAGCAAACGATAGGTCCTCATCAGCCAGGGTATCAAACTTGTAGAATTTAGCAAAAGTGTTTGACCCCGACCAAGTCGGCGCTCGGCAAAGCTGTAATGCCGAGACGCCTCGGGCAGCCGCCCAAGAAGAGCTCACCTTCTTAGTGGAATGGGCTTTAACCGAATTTGGTACCGGCAATCCAGCCATAGAATGAGCCTGCTGAATCGTATTACAGATCCAGCGATCAATAGTCTGCTTCGAAGCAGGTACGCCAATCTTATTAGCAGCATACAGGACAAACAGAGCCTCTGTTTTCCTAATTTTAGCCGTTCTGGCTACATAAATCTTTAAGGCCCTGACTACATCCAGGGATCTGGAATCCTCCAGGTCACTTGTAGCCACAGGCACCACAAATGGTTGATTCATATGGAATGAAGAAACCACTTTAGGCAAAAATTGCGGATGTGTCCTCAATTCAGCTCGATCCACATGAAAAATCAAGTAGGGGCTCTTGTGTGACAAAGCCGCCAATTCAGACACTCGCCTTGCTGATGCCAAGGCCAACAGCATGACCACCTTCCAGGTAAGAAATTTCAACTCAACCTTGTGAAGCGGTTCAAACCAGTGTGATTTTAGGAACTGCAACACCACGTTCAGGTCCCATGGTGCCACTGGAGGCACAAAAGGGGGCTGGATATGCAGCACTCCCTTTACAAATGTCTGGACTTCTGGAAGAGAAGCCAATTCCTTCTGAAAGAAAATCGAGAGGGCCGAAATCTGTACCTTAATAGAGCCTAATTTCAGGCCCATATCCACTCCTGTCTGTAGGAAGTGGAGAAAACGACCCAGATGAAAATCTTCCGTAGGTGCATTCTTGGTCTCACATCAAGACACATACTTTCGCCAGATACGGTGATAATGCTTAACCGTCACCTCCTTCCTAGCCTTTATTAAAGTAGGGATTACCTCTTCCGGAATCCCTTTTTTCGCTAGGATTCGGCGTTCAACCGCCATGCCATCAAACGTAACCGCGGTAAGTCTTGAAATACACAGGGCCCCTGTTGCAAAAGGTCTTCCCTCAGAGGAAGAGGCCAGGGATCTCCTGTGAGCATTTCTTGTAGATCTGAGTACCAGGCCCTTCGAGGCCAGTCTGGGACAACGAGTATTGTCTGTACGTTTCTTTGCCTTATGATCCTCAACACTTTTGTGATGAGAGGAAGAGGAGGAAACACGTAGACCGATTTGAATAGCCACGGTGTAATCAGAGCATCTACTGCCACTGCCTGAGGGCCCTGAGACCTGGCACAATACCTCCGAAGCTTTTTGTTGAGGCGTGACGCCATCATGTCTATTTGAGGAGTTCCCCAAAGACGTGTTATGTCTGCAAAGACTTCTTGATGAAGACCCCACTCTCCTGGATGGAGATCGTGTCTGCTGAGGAAGTCTGCTTCCCAGTTGTCCACTCCCGGAATGAAGACAGCCGACAGAGCGCTTACATGATTTTCTGCCCAGCGAAGAATCCTTGTGGCTTCCGCCATTGCGACTCTGCTTCTTGTCCCGCCTTGGCGGTTCACATGAGCCACTGCTGTGACATTGTCTAATTGAATCAGAACCGGTAGGTTTCGAAGAAGACTCTCCGCTTGTCGAAGGCCGTTGTAAATGGCCCTGAGTTCCAACACATTGATGTGTAGACAGGACTCCTGGTCTGACCAAAGACCCTGAAAATGTTTTCCCTGTGTGACCGCTCCCCATCCTCGGAGGCTCGCGTCCGTGGTAACCAGGATCCAATCCTGAATTCCGAACCTGCGACCCTCCAGCAGGTGAGCACTTTGCAACCACCACAGGATAGACACTCTGGCCCCTGGGGACAGAGTTATTTTCCGATGTAAGTGCAGATGGGACCGGACCACTTGTCCAGAAGGTCCCATTGAAAAATCCTTGCATGGAACCTTCCGAAGGGAATGGCCTCGTAGGCCGCCACCATTTTTCCCAGAACTCGAGTGCATTGGTGAACTGACACTCTTTTCGGTTTTAGCAGGTCTCTGACCATGTTCTGGATGTCCTGGGCTTTCTCTATTGGGAGGAAGACCTTCATTTGTTCCGTATCCAGTATCATACCTAGGAACGGTAGTCGAGTTGTCGGAATCAACTGTGAATTCGGTAGATTAAGAATCCAACCGTGTTGCTGGAGCACTCTCAGAGAGAGCGCCACACTGCTCAGCAATTTCTCCCTTGATCTCGCTTTTATCAGGAGATCGTCCAAGTATGGGATAATTGTGACTCCATGCTTGCGCAGGACCACCATCATTTCCGCCATTATCTTGGTGAAAATCCTCGGGGCCGTGCAGAGTCCAAACGGCAACGTCTGAAATTGGTAATGACAATCCTGTACAGCGAATCTCAGGTATTCATGATGGGGGGCATATATGGGGACATGAAGGTACGCATCCTTTATGTCCAGAGACACCATAAACTCCCCCTCCTCCATGTTGGCTATTATCGCTCTGAGTGATTCCATTTTGAATTTGAATCTTTTTATGTACAGGTTTAGGAATTTCAGATTCAAAATAGGTCTGACCGAACCGTCCGGTTTCGGGACCACAAATAGGGTTGAGTAGTAACCTCTTCCCTGCTGGTGCAGGGGAACCTTGATTATCACTTGCTGTATACACAGCATTTGAATTGCAGCTAACACTATATCCCTTTCCGATGTGGAAGCTGGTAGGGCCGATTTGAAAAATCGGCGCGGGGGCACCTCCTCGAATTCCAATTAGTAACCCTGGGAAACTATTTCCAACACCCAGGGATTCAGGTCTGAACTGACCCAGGCCTGACTGAAAAGTCGAAGACGTGCCCCCACCGGTGCGGACTCCCTCAGGGGAGCCCCAGCGTCATGCTGTGGGTTTTGGAGCAGCCGGGGAGGACTTTTGTTCCTGGGCACCTGCCGAAGCAGGTGCTCTTTTGCCTCTGCCCTTACCTCTGGCGAGGAAAGAGGATCCCCGACCTCTTCTGGACTTGTGCGACCGAAAGGACTGCATCTGATAGGGTGTCATTTTCTTTTGCTGTTGGGGAATATATGGTAAAAAAATTGATTTACCTGCTGTAGCTGTGGAAACCAGGTCCGTCAGCCCATCCCCAAACAATACATCACCCTTATAGGGTAGTACTTCCATATGTTTTTTGGAATCCGCATCACCCGTCCATTGGCGAGTCCATAAGGATCTTCTCGCTGAGATAGACATGGCATTGGCCCCAGAAGCTAGCAATCCAATGTCCCTTTGAGCATCCCTCATAAATAAGACTGCGTCTTTTATATGGGCTAGAGTTAAGAATATAGTATCCTTATCCATATTATCAAATTGATCTGTCAGCTCATCTGTCCAAGCTGCAATTGCGCTACACACCCATGCCGACGCAATTGTCGGTCTTAGCACAGCACCCGTATGAGAATAAATACACTTTAAGGTAGTTTCTTGCCTGCGATCTGCAGGGTCCTTAAGGGCCGCTGTGTCAGGAGACGGTAGCGCCACTTTCTTGGACAAGCGCGTCAGGGCCTTGTCCACAGTGGGGGATGATTCCCAAATCTCCCTGTCCTGCTTAGGGAAGGGGTATGCCATATAAATTCTTTTGGGGATCTGTGGTCTCTTTTCCGGAGTCTCCCAAGCTTTTCCAAAGAAATCATTTAATTCATGAGATGCGGGAAAATTAATAATTTGTTTCTTTCCCTTAAACATGTGTACCCTTGTGTCGGGGACCGAGGGTTCATCCTCAATATGCAACACATCCCTTATTGCCACAATCATACACTGAATGGTTGTAGTCTCCCTAGGGTGCAATTTTACTTCGTCGTAGTCGACACTGGAATCAGAATCCGTGTCGGTAGTAGTGTCTTGTGTTAAGGGACGCTTTTGAGACCCCGACGGGCCCTGTGAGTCGGTCCAATCCGAGGATTGACCCCCTGATGTCCCCCCTAATTCAGCCTTATCAAGCCTTTTATGTAAAGATGCCACACTTGCATTCAACATATGCCACATGTCCATCCAATCCGGAGTCGGCACAACCGACGGGGACACACCACTCATTTGCTCCACCTCCTCCTTGGAGAAGCCTTCCGCCTCAGACATATCGACACACACGTACCGACACCCCACACACACAGGCATTAACCTATAAGGGGACAAAACCCCAACCAGGCCCTTAGGAGAGACAGAGAGAGAGTATGCCAGCACACACTAGCGCTTAAAAACACTGGAAAAAATATGACCAGATAGCGCTTTTTTATATATAATATACCAATTCCCACTCACTGCGTCGCTAATGTGCCCCCCTCCTCTTTTTTCCAGCCTGTGAAGTTCAGCAGGGGAGAGACCTGGGAGCCAGCGTTCAGCATGCAGCTTCTGTGGAGAAAATGGCGCTGGTTAGTGCTGAGGATCAAGCCCCGCCCACCCGACGGCAGGCTTCGGTCCCAGTGACTTTTCTATTAAAATGGCGGGGGATCTTAGATTTACTGCCTCCGCAGCCTAATCTATCTGAATTTGCCCAAAAGTGAGGAATATTGCTGCCCAGGGCGCCCCCCCCCTGCGTCCTGCACCCTTCAGTGCTGCTCTGTGTGTGTGACTGGGAGCAATGGCGCGCAGCGGTAAGCCTTACCTCATGAAGATCTGATGTCTTCTGCCGCCTAAGATGTCTTCTGCCTTCTCATACTCACCCGGCTTCTATCTTCGGCATCTGTGAGGAGGACGGCGGCGCGGCTCCGGGACGAACCCCAGGTGAGACCTGTGTTCCGACTCCCTCTGGAGCTAATGGTGTCCAGTAGCCTTAGAAGCAGTGCCCAACTTGACAAGCCAGCTCTGCTTCTCTCTCCTCAGTCCCACGATGCAGGGAGCCTGTTGCCAACAGGACTCCCTGAAAATAAAAAACCTAACAAAATTATTTTTCAACAGAAAACTTTGGAGAGCTCTCTGCAGTGCACCCATTCTCCTCTGGGCACAAGATCTAACTGAGGTCTGTAGGAGGGGCATAGAGGGAGGAGCCAGTGCACACCCATAGTAAAAGTTCTTTTTAGGTGCCCTATCTCCTGCGTAGCCCATCTATACCCCATGGTCCTTACGGAGTCCCCAGCATCCTCTAGGACGTAAGAGAAATGTAGCTTGAATTACAGACACTTAGCTGATTTGGCGCAGAAGGAACTTAGGTGAAGTCTGTGACCTGGAAGGCTTTGCAGGCAGGGAACCCTGAAATAGAAGTAACTGTTGTATAAATGGGACGCGTTTCGCATACCGCAGTCAGCATGCTGGCAGTCAAAATCCCGGCACCGAATCCCAACTGGCGGCCAGAAGACAGGTGCCGCTATCTTGACATCACTCGAAATGCTGATGCCGGAATCGCGACAGCCAGCATCCTGATCATAAGTATGCTGGGGACTGATAGGATAAGGCCATGGGGGGATGGGGGTGGGTGGGATTAGGCACTAGGGGGTGGATTAGGGTTAGGCTGTGGGGGTAGGGGGGGTAGGGATGGGCTATGGGGGAGGCTTAGTGTTAGGCTATGTCCAGGGAGGGTTAGGTGTAGGCACTAAGGGGGTGGGTTAGGCAGCAGGGAGAGGGGTGGGGTTAGGCATTGAGTAGGAAGGGTTAGGAGGGTACAGGGAGAGGGTAAGTATACTTACCAAACCCCTGTTGGGATTCTGAACATTGAGATGCCGCTGTCGGTCTTCTAATCGCTGGCCATCCGTATGTATTCCGTAGTAAATATAAGAACTGTAGTCTTCCTGCTAACTGTAGCCAGGGATAGCGATGTGACTTTCTGCAAACAAGAGCCATGAATTAGCAATGTAACTATTTTATCTGGCAATGATGGGAGCTGCAGTTTACAGATTGACTGCCCGAGTCAGCTGAGGCAAGGAGCACTCTGACTGGCGGAGATGTGGCATCAACTCCACGACACTAGTGCAACAAAAAAACAACATCCAGGTCAGGACTGGCAGCAAAGGTATGTCACACAATTTAGTTCCAGAGTGTGACACTTACTTTCTAATGGGAGGGGGTAATAAAAGACAGAAGGATACAGTGGAGCAATAAGCATTGTGGGACAACTGAGATTTGCAGGATGCTAAGGTGGATGGTGCTGAGACCTGTGTGGTGCTGGGGCCAGGATAGTGCAGTGCTGCAGTGGTTTCCTAAGATGGGTCTAGAAGTATTGGTAGTCAATAATTGGAATCAGGAGACTGCAAGATCCAGAAGGACATAAAAGTGGAAAAAGAATCTAGATGATACTGAAAACAACAATGGAGACCAGGAAGAGCTGGTGAGATTGGGATTAGGTAGGAGAGGAAAGCCAGTGGTGAGGAAACAATGGTAGCACTGTATGAGAGAGATTAGTGGTGAGTGTATAGTACCAATGAGGCAGTAGTCAGGACCCAGGTGAAATCGGTAGTGGTGGTTTGTAGGTCAGGGATCCTATGACTGATGGAAGCAAGTGGTGAGCAGCAGACATGAGCTGCATGATAGTCCTGGTTTCAGGGTTCCTTACTTGCTAAATGTCAGCCTTGTCTGTTCTCAATGCATTTCTGTCAGTATTCTTTACACTGTATATGTTAATCCTCTCACAATACAACAGCTTTTAGAGGTGTGCCCCATTAAGACGGAGGGAGCATGATATTAGATGGTGTTATGGTAAGATGTCATTGGATTCCATGTTATCAGAACTACCAATGGGACGTCAAAAGGAAGATAATCATAAACATCTTAGTGATATTTGGTGGACCCCTTTCTTTGAAAGTAAAGCATTCATAACCTAGAACCAGAAATAACGACACTGAGACTTGAATTCTGGCAGAAAATTGCTAGCTATTTATTTGTCCCTATCCATTAGGAAACCTGTAATAAAGAAATTAATTTAATATGCCGCTCCAGCTGGCATATGGTGGCGGCCCAAAAGAACGGCTCAATTAATCTGAATTAACTTTAAATAACTAACCCTATAAATTTACTAAAACTTACTATAAACCGGTAATAGGTGACAACTCAACCCCCACAGTGACTACCCACCGCTCCTGGGTGCCCTGCCGCTGCCTTCCCGGACGGGTGGTCAAGCGGCCATAAGTCGATGGAGGTGAGTGCACCTAAACCACAACAAACTGTAAAAACACTACAGTTTTCCCTACAATACAAAACTGCCGTTCTTTTCCGCCAATAAATAGCCAACGAAAACAGCCAACAACTTAAAGCCAAAGCCCACGTGCCACAAATTCTTAATACCAGGGCGGGAGGGTGGGAAAGCAAATCACCAAGAGACTTAAGATGGCCTCTCCTTCCCTATATATAGCAAACCATCCCCCTAAAGAAGGCTGTACTTTCCTCACAGCTAGGTCCACCCCTCCCCAGATGTTTAACTCTTTCCTCTCCTATGCAGTCAATACTCTCTCCTAAACATCTTAGTGATATTTGGTGGACCCCTTTCTTTGAAAGTAAAGCATTCATAACCTAGAACCAGAAATAACGACACTGAGACTTGAATTCTGGCAGAAAATTGCTAGCTATTTATTTGTCCCTATCCATTAGGAAACCTGTAATAAAGAAATTAATTTAATATGCCGCTCCAGCTGGCATATGGTGGCGGCCCAAAAGAACGGCTCAATTAATCTGAATTAACTTTAAATAACTAACCCTATAAATTTACTAAAACTTACTATAAACCGGTAATAGGTGACAACTCAACCCCCACAGTGACTACCCACCGCTCCTGGGTGCCCTGCCGCTGCCTTCCCGGACGGGTGGTCAAGCGGCCATAAGTCGATGGAGGTGAGTGCACCTAAACCACAACAAACTGTAAAAACACTACAGTTTTCCCTACAATACAAAACTGCCGTTCTTTTCCGCCAACAGCGAAAGACTCATCCCCAAAGTCTTTCGCACCGCCACCATAAACCTACCCTAACTCCTGCAAAGCGAAACCTAGATCCTCCAGAAAAAACATCATCCCCTCATTGGATAGATGTACTCCATCGCGCCGGAAAAGGTGGCTGTCTCTGAACCGTATCCTCGGGTGGCGAACCACCCTCCCACCGTGGGACAGCACCCACTTTGCCACCGCTCCGTTCACCTTTTTCCGGGCCTCATCAATCTGGCGACCATCCGCCACACCCCTCCAACACAATCTTGGCACCATCATGGAAAAAACCAACACACAATTGGTCCATGCCGCGGTCACACTTGCCAGATCCTGTATCATGGCCCACCGCAGATCCAAGGATGTCCTCTTCCCCAGGTCGTTGCCACCTAGATGGACAACCAAAACCCTAGGGACTCCATGCTTGCTGGCCTGACTCACTAACCTACTCCTCAGCTCACCCCACATCATTCCTCGCCAGCCAAGCCATCTGACACCCTGTGTTCCTAGCAATGCCTGAGACCCTTCCGAGGCCACAAACCTGGCCGCCCAGTAAATGTAAGAGTGGCCAACCACCCAAATGGGCAAATAGTCTCCGAACCATCCTGAAGGGAAAAAGAGGGGTAGAATTGATTACTAAGAGGCTTATTAATTGTTTATACTGAAGGATCTGCCAAAAAAGAAAACTTTAGATCTCGCCATTGCAGCAGTCACGGCCTAGCCGACTGCACCGTGTTCCGTTGCCAATTTAAAGCGCAATTAAAGACACAAAGGGGAAGGATCAAATAAAACAAACGAAATAAAAAAAAAGGGGGGGGGGTATAAAATGGGAAACACATGTAATAACTCAGCTGGAGGTGAAACGTAAAGACCTGCTGAGGGACTCTGATTAGACCAAATTAGCCGAATTATAGATTAGAATTCAGTCCGTCAAGTCAGGCAAAAAATCGCAAATAACTCCAGACCCCCGCTGCCGACTCATGCCAGCAACGGCGAGTAGCTAATCCCTGAGTAGGATAAAAAAGGGGGAACACCAACAGACGCACAACACCATAAAATCACAGAACTGGAACAACGTAATACATTGCCATTTAAACAAAGCCCCAAGCGCAAACCGACCTCTCATGTGACGGGGCGAATATATCGTCTGTAACTTGACGACTTCCATCGCCCCACCGCTTGGATTTCAGTTCAGGAGCAACCCGCCGCAGCAGCCGACGTCGCTGCGCCTATGCGAAAGGAATGGGTACCGAAAGCAGTGGGTGGGAGGCCTAAGCCCGCCAAACAACGACTCAGCATCCAACGAAACTGGTATTTCGTGACTGGCAGCCCATCATAATGCAACAGCCAAGACCCCTCCTTAACGGGTCGCACCACCACATATTGCCTTGCCAGCCAACTGGGCAAACGCTCTCCTCTAGCGCTGGAACCATTGTAACCCAGCGCCCTCTCCCCACTTGATCCGTCTTGGAGCGTCGCAACCTGCACAGCAAGGACCTCTCACCCACTACCACGTCCCCGACCAGCATGCGCGAATCTGCTCTCTTGGAAGGCGCTACCAACTCAGAAACTCGAAAGGCCCCGTGGTAAGCCATTGAGAACGCCAAACTAAACAAAAGCGTCTCAAACCTGGACGACGCGACTCGCCCTACCGCCTCGATGACGGCTGGCAACAAAGCCGCATCGATGGGCCGCCTCCTATCCGGTGGCGACGGCGCAACTCGCGCCCACCCTTTCATTGCCTTCCGCAGAACCTCGCTTTTCGTTACGTCAGGGACGCCTCGCAGCTTGCAGAAAAATGAGATGCCTGCCAAATACCGCGATACCACTGCTCGTGACCTACCGGAGACGTAAAGCTGCCACATAAAAGAAAGCATCAGCCGATGCCTACTCTTACCTTGATGCTGACGCCCTTGGACAAACTCCTCCCATTCACTCCAAGCTTGTTCGTAAGCCTTGAGCGTGGCTGGCGCTACTGACCGCAACGCTAGACCCTCCAGTCCGGCCCGATCACCTGCCAAACCTAACCGGGACAATGAAAACCTTGCTCGTTGGCCTCAGGTGCCAACAACCAACACCTCTCCCACTGTCCTCGCGACAAAGCGTCGACAATCCCATTCTCCAAACCGGGCACATGTTGCGCGCGGAACCACAGGTTCCTACGCAAGCATGTCAAAAGCAATTGCCCTAGCACCCGCATAACCACCAACGACTTTGCCCTCTGGTTATTAATCGCATGCACCACGCCCAGATAATCGCATCTAAACAAAATGCTGCGATTAGCCAGCCGATCGCCCCAGACCTCCAAGATCCCTCCAGATGGCAACCGAATCCAGAGGCGCCCGCTGCGTCGGTGAACAGCTGCAACCTAGCGCTGTCCGCCATTGGGGCCTGCCATATACACACCCCGTTGAAGTCCTCGAGGAACGAGGCCCATATTGCCAAATCCCTCTTAATCTCTGAGGACAAACGCACGAAATGGTGCGTTCTGGCACACTCCGCAGTCGCCCTTCACAGCTTCCGGCAGTACACACCTAAAAGCGAACTCAAATGAGCCGGAAGGCGCCTTCTTAGGAACCACCCCCACTGGAGAGATGACCAAGTCATCCCCCGAAAGAACACGCCGCGTTGTTAAACGTGAAACATTTTCCTTTTGTGGTGGCACGCCCCCCTGCGCGGACTGCCGACCTACCTGACTTGGCCAATCCGCCGTCCGCGCCGAACCACTGGGAGGACGACCCTGCGTGGTGCCCGTCCGCCCCCGGCTTCCGGGGCTCCTCCGCCTGTAGCGAAGCCCGGGTGACCTTGAGCCCAACCTCAACGTCCTTGAACCCGAAGTCCATGACCTGCAAACCTTCCTGTTGTTCCCTGAATTCCTGATCGTACCTGCGCCACTCCGATCCCGAAGACGTGCGCTGCATGTCATGTACGAGATGCAGGTACCTAATTATATTCGTGTGCTCTGCCGGCCTGTCCTCCAGGTAAGATGCCGCGAAGACCCAGAACCCGGCCAGGCAATTATCGAAGGTACGGAAGGCCTCAGCCCCGATGCCCTTCTTTGCGCCGCCACCTTATACTCTTTCTTCGCGACCTTCGTCAATACGAACACGTCCACGAAGTCCCCCCTCCAAATCTTCTTGCGGCAGCTATCTCGCAGCCCCCGCAGTACAGCAGTATAGACGAATCGCACGACACCGGGCAAATTGCGAGCTTCTTGGCCCTACGCGCTTCCTCGCTAAGCCGCTTGCGCCTGTTCCGCTGCCCTCTTGGCGAATTTATGCCCGCTTCTTTGCCCTAGTTGTGCTACTGACTTCGGACGCCTGTGACTACATTGAAGATGAGGAAGAGGAAGAACTACGCGAACTAGAGCTCGTGGAGGAACCCGAATACCGACTGCACCACCTTACCTGATGCCGCCGACTGCCCCGACATGGAATCTTCCGGCGCGTCCAAATCGTTGCCTTCCTCCTCGAAATCTGCCATCGCCTCATCCCCGAGCTCCCTTGAAAAAGAGGAAGAAGCGGAGGACCCCTCCAGCACTCGCGGCACATGCCGCGGCCTCAGTGCTGGGGGCGTTGCGGCCGTGAGCTCCCCCGCGTCCTGCCCTGGACCCTGTTGTAATTCTGCGGCGACCGTCCCGAGCTCACGGCAGGCGCGTGCCACCCGCTGCGCCGCCATAGCCCGCAGCCCGCCGGAACGAACAGCCGTTCTAGGGGAGGCAGCTGCGGCTAGCGGCCCTAACACCTTCACCGCTGTGGCCAGGGCCGAGCCAGCGCTCCGGAGGGGTCGTGACTGCCCCAAAACGCGGTCCTGGGTCCTTCGCCGGGGCCCGCGTGCGACCATGCACTCGCCGCCCGACATGCGTGTGCCGGGCATCCGACGCACGCTGCCCTTGCGGGAAAGCGGAGGCACCGCTGTCGACGCCCGCACTGCCCTCGCCTCCGAATTTGTCCCCTCTTCCCGTGTATCGGAACTATCCGATGCCGCAGAGGGGGGGGGGGGGGGACCGCCGCGAGCTCCTGCGGCGCGTGCAGCAGCCCCGCGGCCACTAACCCATTCCCTGCCCCCCCTCCTCCCCCGCAGGCCGCTAGATTCCGGCCCTGGGGGAGTGATCTGAAAAGACCGGGAACCCCGTGGCGCAGCAGAGCGCGCGCGCACTGCTCCGCTTTCAGTGGACACGGGCTCGCGCACCTGGTGACCTCTTGCTGCCGCACCCCTTCTCCTTGGTATCGCACTGCCCTGCCAGTGATCATAATTGCCCTGTCTCCCCTCTCCCCCCGGCTCCCGCCGGACTCCGGCTGCCTGGGAGATAGCATGGGAGACAGCAGGGCCGGCGGCGCTGCTGCGCACACACGTGCGCGGCTAGCGGCGCCAGAGGCGAGCGTGGGCGCGCGCGCACCTCGGGCGCGCGCCCCACTGCTGTCTGTCACCGCAAGGCCTCTTGTCTGGGCTCCTGCATTAAGAGCTCCATTAGCTTAACCTGGTTGATCACTGCCTCTCCCCCTCCCTCCCCGCTCCACACCGTGTTCCGGCTGCGGGGGAGAGGGCTGAGGAGACAAGGAGGAAAGCGGCGCCGCTGCGCGCACACGTGCGCGAGCGGCGCCGCCGGAGCCGCGCGTGGGCGCGCGCGCGTCCCACCGCTTCCGGTCCGTGCTCTCTCAGCCGAAGCGTTTGGGGATGACGCCGTGCGAGGCCCTGCGACAGGCCTCGCTCGGCTGGCCACCGTCCCCCGCCCAGTGCCCTCCCCCCGCCTGGAACCACTAGCCGGCCCCGGCAAGGGGGAAGAGCTGGGCATCGAACTCAGTCTCCGGTCCCTGGATGAGCGCCTGGCGCGGCGCGCTCCCGCGGGCACCCGGCACTGGGGCTTCCCCGGCCATGCCCGGAGGCAAGGGCTGCTGCCCGCTCACCTCCGGGCGGCCTGACTCCCTCTCTGATCCTCCTCGTCGGCCGCTCCCGCCAGTCACATCCGGCCCGGCTTCCGCCAGATCCCTCGAGGAGGCCCTAGGAGACGGGACGCCGTCCCCAGGGCCAGCCAGCTCGCCCCCGGAACCAGCCCCCACCGCCCGATGAGCGGTAACGTGGGCGAGTGGCAGCCAGAGCACTGATGTGTGACCTAAATGCAGGGAGCTGACAATAGAGATGGCTACTGACTCTCTGTCTCAACACAGTGACTCGAATCATCAGGAAGTGTGAATGACTCGAGTCACTCACTGTTTCATGAGTCGAGACAGCAGCAGCAGCAGCTTCTCTCAGACAGAGGGAGGAAACTCTGTGTCCTGTGTCCTTCAGTCAGTGTGTTCTGCTGTCTTTAGCTGTGATTGGCCAGAGGCTATACCAGGTGACACCCAGTGGGAGGGGGGAGGGAGCAGTCACGACTCACCAGTCAGTGAGTGCTGTGCTGCACTGCCTGATCCATGTCATGAATCATGATTCATCCTGAGTCTGCCAGTGAGTGAGACAGTTGTACACTGTGTAGACTCAGTGACTCAGTGAATGGATCTGATTCATCCTGAGTCTGCCAGTGAGTGAGACAGTTGTACACTGTGTAGACTCAGTGACTCAGTGAATGGATCTGATTCATCCTGAGTCTGCCAGTGAGTGAGACAGTTGTACACTGTGTAGACTCAGTGACTCAGTGAATGAATCTGATTCATGCAGCAGGAGGTGGAGCCCCTGTGGTACAGGGCTCTCGGCTCAGTGCTCACTGATCCTGCTCAGTGTGATTGTGGGTGGCAAACTCCCTGGAGGCTAGATAGTGGATAATATAATAAATCCAAGGCCACCTAAAATCATCCAATCAGCAAAGTATGCAAGATAAAAAAAAACAAAAACGTTTTTATTTGGTTTAGTTACAGAATGAATGATGTGTTTCATGGCTGTTAAGCTTTCTCTCCTCAGCCAAAAGTAATGTCATATTCTATAACTAGTATGCAATAAGTGGTTATTAATAATATATCAACATAACAGTAAATCTATGTTAACATATTACTAACAATCAGGGCATAAGCAGCTGCCTCCCCCAGATACACTGTACAATCACTGCAGCTGAATAACTCCATGAGTCCAGCACTGATCCTCCAGCACTGGCAACTCACTGATTCATGTGCAGTCTCTGCAACACATTCCACTACAGATGAGTCATGACTCATGTGCCGAGACACTGACTCCAGACACTTCACTGAACTGAGTCATGTGTCTCAGCTCAGTTCAGTGAATCACTTTGCCCATGACTAGCTGACAAAACACTGAAATGTATAAATCCGAAAAAGAAAATGGGGGGATTCTGCAAAGCAGCACTTACCCCAAAGCAAATCACCAAGAGACTTAAGATGGCCTCTCCTTCCCTATATATAGCAAACCCTCCCCCTAAAGAAGGCTGTACTTTCCTCACAGCTAGGTCCACCCCTCCCCAGATGTTTAACTCTTTCCTCTCCTATGCAGTCAATACTCTCTCCTACTGGAATACCATAAGTTTGCTCTTCCTTTACAGAGGGACAGTAAAAAACTATAACATAGCACATGTATTACGCACATTAAAGAAGCACTCCAGGTGAGGTGATGACCAGAGAAAAGGTCGGTTGAATGAAAAGGTTGGTTGAATGATAAAAAATTGTTTATGTTCTCAGGTGTCACAGGAGAGGAGGAGCAACATCTGCACTGAAGTGAGGGTGGATGTATGGAATCATGTCATTGCATCAGTCAGTTCCCACTCAGCTGGCAATATCTTCAGGTATTTAAGAGGAAAGTGGGAGCAGGTGTGATGTGGTGAAGTAATAAGGTAAAGATACAGAAGAGATGGAAGGATTTAGTGAAGTAAGAAGCAAGGCATGCTTGGCAGCACAGAGGGTTGAGTTGTATTCTTGTACTATGACTCCCAGCCAAGAAAGTCTTGGTCGGGTTATAATTTTACATCAAAGAAGCTCAAGATCCTCTCTGAAGACTCTTAGTTTTTACTGTGTGAGATGACAGATGCTGTTGTGCCTTCTGTAAAATTTAGAACAAAAGACTTATTAAAGGTAAATTTCAATGTGTTATTATATATTGAAATAGCCGGATTGGGGCATAAAACATTATGTATTATAGAATGTTAAGAGATGATCAGATAGAAAGAATGGAGGTGACAGCCTCCATGGAGCATGAGAGGCCCACCAGGAGTGCACTTAGGAGGGGGTTATCTGTTGCCAAGAAACTCCCTTCAGGCTTGTATCTGCAGGATAAGCACCCATTCTCACCCTCAGTAACCTGTGCACAGTTATCCCAAACATGTAGCACATAGATTTGCCAGCTGATACAGTGACCTCTTCCCCCTCCACGGCTCCCTGCACGGCTGTGATCCAGGCCACTGCTGCAGTGAGTACCTTGAGGTAAAAGTAATGTAGTCTCTGCAGTTAGAAGGGGTGGTCACACTTTTCAAAGGATCAAATCATAATTCCCCAAGTGGCTAAGATTTCTGTGGACAAATTAATTAATTAGTTAATTAATTAATTCCTTGATTACCCTGACCTGTAGTTTTAAAGGTGGTTGGTTGAATAGGAAGAGCTACAGTTATAGTGGACGAAACGTAATTAGTAAATGGTGCTATATAACAAGGTTAAATTTACCGGAGAGATGCAAACATAATTTTTTTTATTTAAAAAGGCTCATGCAGCCCCAGTTTTTAAATATAAATATTTACAAAATGCTGATATAACCTGAAATTGGATGTGGATATAACAGAAGGTAACATAAAAATTTTTTTATTGATTTTTACAAATTTTTACAATAAAGGTGACAGTCCGAATAGTATTCTAATGCACTGGTACAACAGATAGGTACTCCTCATACGGCATGCATGAATCCCTAGGTCATTGATTATCACTGAGCCTCCTTGGCTGGAGAGGATTATATTGGGGCATATTCTGAGTCAGTTGTTTGCGCAATCGTATGCACACGTCCACGGCATTCTACTGACTTTCATATGCAAATGTATCTGGCGAACTGTGCAAAAAAACTGTGCGACTGAAGGTTCAAGCCTATCCTGCCCACTTGGTATCCACCTGTAGACACAACCGTACTCAATAGTGTCTGGACCTGCAAGAGATCCATCAGAAACAGACGTCCCATACCTATGTCCGAATACTACAATCATGCATGGAGGTTGAATTACCCACCTATGACACTCCCATGACACGCCAAAGAAATGGGCCTGTGCATGGTCACCACTCTCCACCCAGTTACCACCCAGAAATGGTCCATCAACAGACCAGCGGCGTAACAGGGCGGCAGTGCTCTGAGTAGTAATCCCCAAAAGAAATCCTGCGCCTGGCCTTAGGTGTACAGATACGCCACCACTTAGGGGCATAGGGCGTAATTCAGACGTAATCGCAGCAGCAAAATCTTTCTCTAATGGGCAAAACCAGGGGGGTCATTCTGACCCGTTCGCACGCAGCGGTTTGTCGGTGCGGTGCGAACGAGTCCAGAATGCGCATGCGTGGCGGCCGCACTGCGCATGCGCGATGTTGCCCAGCAACAGGCGTCGCCTGGTCACATCCAGGACAACGAAGAAAGCGGTCGCAAAGCCGTCCGCAAGAAGATTGACAGAAAGAAGGCGTATCTGGGCATCACCGGACCGTTGCCAACCGTTTTCGGGGAGTGGAGAAGAAAATGCAGGCGTGTCCAGGAGAACGGAGGGCGGAGGTCTGACGTCAAAGCCGGCTCCAGCATCGCAGAGATCATCGCACAGGGTAAGTAGGTATAGGGCTAGTCTTGTTTTACTTGAATTTTTTTTAGCTTAGCAGGGCTGCACAAGCGATCACAGCCCTGCTAAGCTAAAATACACTCCCCCATAGGCGTGGACTAGTTGATCGCAGCAGCAGCAAAAAGTTGCTGACTGCGATCAACTCGGAATGACCACCTATGTGCAGTGCAGATGGGGCAGATGTAACGTGCAGAGTTAGATTTGGGTGGGTTATATTGTTTTTGTGCAGAGTAAATACTGGCTGCTTTATTTTTACACTGCAATTTAGATTTCAGTTTGAACACACCCCACTCTCTCTGCACATGTTACATCTGCTCCCCCCCCTGCAGTGCACATGGTTTTACCCATTAGAGAAAAATGTTGCTGAATTAGGCCCATAGGCCCTCATTCCGAGTTGATCGCTCGCTAGCTGCTTTTAGCAGCCGTGCAAGCGCTAAGCCGCCGCCCTCTGGGAGTGTATCTTAGCTTAGCAGAAGTGCGAATGAAAGGATCGCAGCGCTGCTAGACAAAAAGATTGTGCAGTAGCTCGAGACTTACTCCTAGCTTGCGATCACTTCAGACTATTTAGTTCCTGTTTTGACGTCACAAACACGCCCTGCGTTCGCCCAGCCACGCCTACGTTTTTCCAACCACTCCTGCGGTTTTATCTGGCACGCCTGCGTTTTTTCACACACTCCCCGAAAACGGTCAGTTACCACCCAGAAACACCCACTTTCTGTCAGTCACTCTCACTCTGCAGCCAGCAGTGTGACTGAAAAGCATCGCTAGAGCTTGTGTAAAACTGCATCGGCTTTTGTGAAAGTACGTCGCGCGTGCGCATTGCGCCCCATACGCATGCGCAGAATTGTCTTTTTTTTTTGCCTGATTGCTACGCTGCGAACGAAATCAGCTAGCGATCAACTCGGAATGAGGGCCATAGTCAGCATGTGGAGGAGGCACTAACAGCCCGCACAGTGAGACACTTATGCCTAACAACTTGTCTCTGTAAGTGCAGTTATATAAACTTTGCAGGCAACTGTAGATAAATGGGCCCATGCTGAGTTTGAACACTTTTGCAACTAGGGGCCTAATTCTGACCTGAACGCTGTTGTGCTAATTCGCAAGGTGGCAGATTATCGAACGACTGCGCATGTGTATGGATCGTAATGCGCACGCGCGAGGCCAAACTGCGAAACCCAGGTTTATTGACAGGAAGCGGAAGTTTGGGGGTGGTAACTGTCCATTTCCTGGGAGTGTCAGGAAAAACGTAGGCATTCCCAAGCATTTTCAGGGTGGGTGTGTGACATCAGCTCCACCCCAGTTTCTGTAGGAGTAAGTCCTGGGCTACGCACATACTGCACAGACTGGAAAAAAACATTAGATGGTGAGTGAGTTGCAAACGGATTTGCAGCTGACCGGCGCTTGCAAAGCTTTTCACACCGCGTACGCAGACTTGCATGGGGCGGAATTTCACTCTGTCTGTTCAGCGACTATCCAATCGCAAACCTCTGCAAATTCGAAGTGGAAGATCAGGTCTGAATTAGGCCCTAAAGTCCAAGGTCCAAAATACTCCCACTAAACAAATGCAAGAGTGTGTACAGGAAGAGTGCAAATATCAATGGGGGTAATTCTGAGTTGATCGCAGCAGGAACTTTGTTAGCAGTTGGGCAAAACCATGTGCACTGCAGAGGAGGCAGATATAACATGTGCAGAGAGAGTTAGATTTGGGTGGGGTGTGTTCAATCTGCAATCTAAATTGCAGTGTAAAAATAAAGCAGCCAGTATTTACCCTGCACAGGAACAAAATAACCCACCCAAATCTAACTCTCTCTGCACATGTTATATCTGCCCCCCCCCCCCCCTGCAGTGCAACATGGTTTTGCCCAACTGCTAACAAAATTCCTTCTGCGATCAACTCAGAATTTCCCCCAATGTACAGTACACAGGTAGTAAGACATACTTATCAACAATCTGGTAGCTAGATCGGAGCAGCGGTGGGGGGGAGGGGAGTGGCGAGGATGGCAGATGATGTATAGGGGTAGGATTGGTGGCATGGCCACATGATTACATCATCGTGGCCCCGCCCCCTGCTATGCAATGCCAAGATTATCAGCATTGCTAGGAAGGGGGCGGGATGACACAAATCATGTCATCTGACCCCCTGGACACAGACTTTGGGGTGGGGAGGTTGTCAGGGATTGCGGGCGGCAGGCGCTCGGCCGGGAGACTTGCCCACTCTTCCGGGGGGCCCGGGAGTGCCACGCGTTTTCGGAAGCCTCCTGTACATTCTGGGAGAGTAGGCAAGTATGTAGTAAGAGGAGGTTCGAGGCAGCAAGGGAGGAGTGATGATGGGATCAATTATGACAGAGACTATCGGAAGATAGCAAGTCAGGTGCTGTCTGCCATTGCAGCTAGGAAGTAGAGATGAGCGGGTTCGGTTTCTCTGAATCCGAACCCGCCAGAACTTCATGTTTTTTTTCACGGGTCCGAGCGACTCGGATCTTCCCGCCTTGCTCGGTTAACCCGAGCGCGCCCGAACGTCATCATGACGCTGTCGGATTCTCGCGAGGCTCGGATTCTATCGCGAGACTCGGATTCTATATAAGGAGCCGCGCGTCGCCGCCATTTTCACACGTGCATTGAGATTGATAGGGAGAGGACGTGGCTGGCGTCCTCTCCGTTTAGAATTAGAATAGATTAGAGAGACACTTGATTTACTAATTTTGGGGAGCATTAGGAGTACTCAGTAGTGTACAGTGCAGAGTTTTGCTGATAGTGACCAGTGACCACCACTTTTATTTATAATCCGTTCTCTGCCTGAAAAAAGCGATACACAGCACACAGTGACTCAGTCACATACCATATCTGTGTGCACTGCTCAGGCTCAGGCCAGTGTGCTGCATCATCTATATATATTATATATCTGTCTGACTGCTCAGCTCACACAGCTTATAATTGTGGGGGAGACTGGGGAGCACTACTGCAGTGCCAGTTATAGGTTATAGCAGGAGCCAGGAGTACATAATATTATATTAAAATTAAACAGTGCACACTTTTGCTGCAGGAGTGCCACTGCCAGTGTGACTAGTGACCAGTGACCTGACCACCAGTATATAATATTAGTAGTATACTATCTCTTTATCAACCAGTCTATATTAGCAGCAGACACAGTACAGTGCGGTAGTTCACGGCTGTGGCTACCTCTGTGTCGGCACTCGGCAGCCCGTCCATAATTGTATATACCAGTGACCTAACCGTGGTTTTTTTTTCTTTCTTTATACATACATACTAGTTACGAGTATACTATCTCTTTATCAACCAGTCTATATATTAGCAGCAGACACAGTACAGTGCGGTAGTTCACGGCTGTGGCTACCTCTGTGTCGGCACTCGGCAGCCCGTCCATAATTGTATATACCACCTAACCGTGGTTTTTTTTTCTTTCTTTATACATACATACTAGTTACGAGTATACTATCTCTTTATCAACCAGTCTATATATTAGCAGCAGACACAGTACAGTGCGGTAGTTCACGGCTGTGGCTACCTCTGTGTCGGCACTCGGCAGCCCGTCCATAATTGTATATACCACCTAACCGTGGTTTTTTTTTCTTTCTTTATACATACATACTAGTTACGAGTATACTATCTCTTTATCAACCAGTCTATATATTAGCAGCAGACACAGTACAGTGCGGTAGTTCACGGCTGTGGCTACCTCTGTGTCGGCACTCGGCAGCCCGTCCATAATTGTATATACCACCTAACCGTGGTTTTTTTTTCTTTCTTTATACATACATACTAGTTACGAGTATACTATCTCTTTATCAACCAGTCTATATATTAGCAGCAGACACAGTACAGTGCGGTAGTTCACGGCTGTGGCTACCTCTGTGTCGGCACTCGGCAGCCCGTCCATAATTGTATATACCACCTAACCGTGGTTTTTTTTTCTTTCTTTATACATACATACTAGTTACGAGTATACTATCTCTTTATCAACCAGTCTATATATTAGCAGCAGACACAGTACAGTGCGGTAGTTCACGGCTGTGGCTACCTCTGTGTCGGCACTCGGCAGCCCGTCCATAATTGTATATACCACCTAACCGTGGTTTTTTTTTCTTTCTTTATACATACATACTAGTTACGAGTATACTATCTCTTTATCAACCAGTCTATATATTAGCAGCAGACACAGTACAGTGCGGTAGTTCACGGCTGTGGCTACCTCTGTGTCGGCACTCGGCAGCCCGTCCATAATTGTATATACCAGTGACCTAACCGTGGTTTTTTTTTCTTTCTTTATACATACATACTAGTTACGAGTATACTATCTCTTTATCAACCAGTCTATATATTAGCAGCAGACACAGTACAGTGCGGTAGTTCACGGCTGTGGCTACCTCTGTGTCGGCACTCGGCAGCCCGTCCATAATTGTATACTAGTATCCAATCCATCCATCTCCATTGTTTACCTGAGGTGCCTTTTAGTTGTGCCTATTAAAATATGGAGAACAAAAATGTTGAGGTTCCAAAATTAGGGAAAGATCAAGATCCACTTCCACCTCGTGCTGAAGCTGCTGCCACTAGTCATGGCCGAGACGATGAAATGCCAGCAACGTCGTCTGCCAAGGCCGATGCCCAATGGCATAGTACAGAGCATGTCAAAACCAAAACACCAAATATCAGTAAAAAAAGGACTCCAAAACCTAAAATAAAATTGTCGGAGGAGAAGCGTAAACTTGCCAATATGCCATTTACCACACGGAGTGGCAAGGAACGGCTGAGGCCCTGGCCTATGTTCATGGCTAGTGGTTCAGCTTCACATGAGGATGGAAGCACTCAGCCTCTCGCTAGAAAACTGAAAAGACTCAAGCTGGCAAAAGCACCGCAAAGAACTGTGCGTTCTTTGAAATCCCAAATCCACAAGGAGAGTCCAATTGTGTCGGTTGCGATGCCTGACCTTCCCAACACTGGACGTGAAGAGCATGCGCCTTCCACCATTTGCACGCCCCCTGCAAGTGCTGGAAGGAGCACCCGCAGTCCAGTTCCTGATAGTCAGATTGAAGATGTCAGTGTTGAAGTACACCAGGATGAGGAGGATATGGGTGTTGCTGGCGCTGGGGAGGAAATTGACCAGGAGGATTCTGATGGTGAGGTGGTTTGTTTAAGTCAGGCACCCGGGGAGACACCTGTTGTCCGTGGGAGGAATATGGCCGTTGACATGCCAGGTGAAAATACCAAAAAAATCAGCTCTTCGGTGTGGAGGTATTTCACCAGAAATGCGGACAACAGGTGTCAAGCCGTGTGTTCCCTTTGTCAAGCTGTAATAAGTAGGGGTAAGGACGTTAACCACCTCGGAACATCCTCCCTTATACGTCACCTGCAGCGCATTCATAATAAGTCAGTGACAAGTTCAAAAACTTTGGGTGACAGCTGAAGCAGTCCACTGACCAGTAAATCCCTTCCTCTTGTAACCAAGCTCACGCAAACCACCCCACCAACTCCCTCAGTGTCAATTTCCTCCTTCCCCAGGAATGCCAATAGTCCTGCAGGCCATGTCACTGGCAAGTCTGACGAGTCCTCTCCTGCCTGGGATTCCTCCGATGCATCCTTGCGTGTAACGCCTACTGCTGCTGGCGCTGCTGTTGTTGCCGCTGGGAGTCGATGGTCATCCCAGAGGGGAAGTCGTAAGCCCACTTGTACTACTTCCAGTAAGCAATTGACTGTTCAACAGTCCTTTGCGAGGAAGATGAAATATCACAGCAGTCATCCTACTGCAAAGCGGATAACTGAGTCCTTGACAACTATGTTGGTGTTAGACGTGCGTCCGGTATCCGCCGTTAGTTCACAGGGAACTAGACAATTTATTGAGGCAGTGTGCCCCCGTTACCAAATACCATCTAGGTTCCACTTCTCTAGGCAGGCGATACCGAGAATGTACACGGACGTCAGAAAAAGACTCACCAGTCTCCTAAAAAATGCAGTTGTACCCAATGTCCACTTAACCACGGACATGTGGACAAGTGGAGCAGGGCAGGGTCAGGACTATATGACTGTGACAGCCCACTGGGTAGATGTATGGACTCCCGCCGCAAGAACAGCAGCGGCGGCACCAGTAGCAGCATCTCGCAAACGCCAACTCTTTCCTAGGCAGGCTACGCTTTGTATCACCGCTTTCCAGAATACGCACACAGCTGAAAACCTCTTACGGCAACTGAGGAAGATCATCGCGGAATGGCTTACCCCAATTGGACTCTCCTGTGGATTTGTGGCATCGGACAACGCCAGCAATATTGTGTGTGCATTAAATATGGGCAAATTCCAGCACGTCCCATGTTTTGCACATACCTTGAATTTGGTGGTGCAGAATTTTTTAAAAAACGACAGGGGCGTGCAAGAGATGCTGTCGGTGGCCAGAAAAATTGCGGGACACTTTCGGCGTACAGGCACCACGTACAGAAGACTGGAGCACCACCAAAAACTACTGAACCTGCCCTGCCATCATCTGAAGCAAGAAGTGGTAACGAGGTGGAATTCAACCCTCTATATGCTTCAGAGGTTGGAGGAGCAGCAAAAGGCCATTCAAGCCTATACAATTGAGCACGATATAGGAGATGGAATGCACCTGTCTCAAGTGCAGTGGAGAATGATTTCAACGTTGTGCAAGGTTCTGATGCCCTTTGAACTTGCCACACGTGAAGTCAGTTCAGACACTGCCAGCCTGAGTCAGGTCATTCCCCTCATCAGGCTTTTGCAGAAGAAGCTGGAGGCATTGAAGAAGGAGCTAAAAGGGAGCGATTCCGCTAGGCATGTGGGACTTGTGGATGCAGCCCTTAATTCGCTTAACAAGGATTCACGGGTGGTCAATCTGTTGAAATCAGAGCACTACATTTTGGCCACCGTGCTCGATCCTAGATTTAAAGCCTACCTTGGATCTCTCTTTCCGGCAGACACAGGTCTGCTGGGGTTGAAAGACCTGCTGGTGACAAAATTGTCAAGTCAAGCGGAACGCGACCTGTCAACATCTCCTCCTTCACATTCTCCCGCAACTGGGGGTGCGAGGAAAAGGCTCAGAATTCCGAGCCCACCCGCTGGCGGTGATGCAGGGCAGTCTGGAGCGACTGCTGATGCTGACATCTGGTCCGGACTGAAGGACCTGACAACGATTACGGACATGTCGTCTACTGTCACTGCATATGATTCTCTCAACATTGATAGAATGGTGGAGGATTATATGAGTGACCGCATCCAAGTAGGCACGTCACACAGTCCGTACTTATACTGGCAGGAAAAAGAGGCAATTTGGAGGCCCTTGCACAAACTGGCTTTATTCTACCTAAGTTGCCCTCCCACAAGTGTGTACTCCGAAAGAGTGTTTAGTGCCGCCGCTCACCTTGTCAGCAATCGGCGTACGAGGTTACATCCAGAAAATGTGGAGAAGATGATGTTCATTAAAATGAATTATAATCAATTCCTCCGCGGAGACATTGACCAGCAGCAATTGCCTCCACAAAGTACACAGGGAGCTGAGATGGTGGATTCCAGTGGGGACGAATTGATAATCTGTGAGGAGGGGGATGTACACGGTGATATATCGGAGGGTGAAGATGAGGTGGACATCTTGCCTCTGTAGAGCCAGTTTGTGCAAGGAGAGATTAATTGCTTCTTTTTTGGGGGGGGTCCAAACCAACCCGTCATATCAGTCACAGTCGTGTGGCAGACCCTGTCACTGAAATGATGGGTTGGTTAAAGTGTGCATGTCCTGTTTTGTTTATACAACATAAGGGTGGGTGGGAGGGCCCAAGGACAATTCCATCTTGCACCTCTTTTTTCTTTTCTTTTTCTTTGCATCATGTGCTGATTGGGGAGGTTTTTTTTGGAAGGGACATCCTGCGTGACACTGCAGTGCCACTCCTAGATGGGCCCGGTGTTTGTGACGGCCACTAGGGTCGCTAATCTTACTCACACAGTCAGCTACCTCATTGCGCCTCTTTTTTTCTTTGCGTCATGTGCTGTTTGGGGAGGGTTTTTTGGAAGGGACATCCTGCGTGACACTGCAGTGCCACTCCTAGATGGGCCCGGTGTTTGTGTCGGCCACTAGGGTCGCTAATCTTACTCACACAGCTACCTCATTGCGCCTCTTTTTTTCTTTGCGTCATGTGCTGTTTGGGGAGGGTTTTTTGGAAGGGCCATCCTGCGTGACACTGCAGTGCCACTCCTAGATGGGCCCGGTGTTTGTGTCGGCCACTAGGGTCGCTAATCTTACTCACACAGCTACCTCATTGCGCCTCTTTTTTTCTTTGCGTCATGTGCTGTTTGGGGAGGGTTTTTTGGAAGGGACATCCTGCGTGACACTGCAGTGCCACTCCTAGATGGGCCCGGTGTTTGTGTCGGCCACTAGGGTCGCTTATCTTACTCACACAGCGACCTCGGTGCAAATTTTAGGACTAAAAATAATATTGTGAGGTGTGAGGTATTCAGAATAGACTGAAAATGAGTGTAAATTATGGTTTTTGAGGTTAATAATACTTTGGGATCAAAATGACCCCCAAATTCTATGATTTAAGCTGTTTTTTAGTGTTTTTGGAAAAAAACACCCGAATCCAAAACACACCCGAATCCGACAAAAAAAATTCGGTGAGGTTTTGCCAAAACGCGTTCGAACCCAAAACACGGCCGCGGAACCGAACCCAAAACCAAAACACAAAACCCGAAAAATTTCAGGCGCTCATCTCTACTAGGAAGCAGGAGAATTGGGCTAGGTTTGGTACTCTAATGCTGCTATCTACTGTAGTTATATTTTAAAATGCTTTTGTAATTATACTTATTTATTTCTGAGAGTTGATTTTCAACTAAATGCATTGTTAGTGAATTAAGCCCAATTGTCTTCACTGCAGAAGAGACAGTTAGGTGTTTGATTTGTCCAACAGGATAGTTGAAGGAAATAGTATTACATTCTACGCTATATCTTAACTTGAAATTATTTCTTTGTAATGCTCACGGCTCAGCTCCGCTGCTATCAGGTAGTGTCTGGCTCACAGGCGCCTGTACTCATAGATAGTGAGCCACACCTACTCTATAGAGATGACTCCCAAAAAACATTTACCAGAGATATAATAGTAAGTATTCGGTTTGATAATTAATGGTTGCAAATGATTTAAAGTACTTTACATTATGTCAAAAAGGAAATATTGAGGGCCAGATGTAATGAAGTCCGAATTGGCTGGAGGTGCGGGTTCCGGCCGAACTCTGATTTTTTTTCTTAAAGCCGCAATCATTCACAAGACAAAAACAATGCCTTCAAAATGATTGGCGCTTTAAAAAAATATATATCTACTAGGAAAAAACAGGGCAACCTGTGCTGCTGGGAACTGTAGGTTATATAGAATGAATTCACTGTAGCGTGTCCGCCGGCTCCAGTTCCTGTGGCTGCTACCTGCTGCACAGGTACTGACTCTACTGACTGATTCTACCCCCTGGCCGCGGGTGTGCCCCTCCTTTGCCGGCGAGTGCCATCCTGGCCAAGGGGTAGATACGCCCCTGTCATGAGCTCCGGTTTTTCCCAATCGATATCTTTCACAGAGAATGCATTTTCTCCCAATTTGCTTTTCTTTAGAAGGACAAACATTTGAAAAATTATATTTATAAAAAACTAAAAAAATATTTAGAGGCCTATTTATCTGATCTGATTTGATCGGAAATTCAGTGCAGAGGTCACAGTACAACAGTATTATATCCAGGAGCAAACTAAAGAAGCAATGCTACCTGAATAAATACGCACATAGGGGGTCATTCCGACCCGATCGCACGCTGCAGTTGTTCGCAGCGGTGCGATTGGGTCAGAACTGCGCATGCACCGGCGCTGCAGTGCGATGGCGCATGCCAGACGTCCGAAGGCCGTCGTTGCCTAGCAATCACCTCTGCCTGATTGGCAGGCTAAGTTTAGCACAGCTACAATGAACCCCCATAGCCAGTGTCGGACTGGAGCATGAAGGGCCCATCGGGGGCCTGCAGTGGTAGAGGTGAGGCCATCCTCCAAAGGGCCACCACCACCACAGAGGTTTGGCGAACCATTAAAGAGTACCTGGTTTGGACTCCTTGATAATTTATACAGTATAGTAAATAATGCTAGTGCATGCATGATAATGTACCAAATTAATGATAGCAATGCACTCTAGAGAATACACCATAGTCCTGTGCAGTATAAGGTAATATGTGTATAATGTATAATTCAAGTGCACAATCTGGAACCTGATACCTAGAGGAGGAGGGGCCCCAGGCCGTGGGGCCAACCGGGGGTTTCCCCTGTACCACTGTGGGCCAGTCCGAGCCTGTACATAGCTCACAAGTATATTTACATATTCTGAAAGTGGATAACTCCTTTATGATAACTAAGAATACATAATGTAGTCACTTATGATACCCTTTTTCACACATACGACCTGGGAAATTGCAAAGTCTATCCAGTCGGCAAATTCCAGGTCTCAGACTGACCCTGGTTAAAGGGCAGGGACGGGGACATGGGACGAAGTGCCAGGTAGTTTGTTTTCATGTGTGAAAGGCTAATGGATAAATATAGATTATGATTTCCTTCATGTAGCTGAATAATGATGAACATACAATAAACTGTGATATGGGTTTGAGACCACCTCTTGCATATAGACCTGCCAATGTTCATACTAGTTTATATAATGGGCTTTGGTTCTAGTGGCCATTTAACAGACAGAACAATTAATACACCTCACTGTGTTCTTCTACAGTAGACGTGCTGCAAGCATGATTTAATCATTTATTATGTTAACCACGCCATCTGTTCCTGAGCTCTTGTATAAATACACACTGTTCTTTTACTGTGCCGTAGCCTTTGTTTCATGCAGTTCCATTTCTTATATTTCTGAAATTCAGTTTTAACATCAAAGAACTTTTCTGCGAAAATAGATTTTCAGCCCCATTCAGATATATGAATGTAGTATAGCAACGGAATCTATTAACTGCAAAGCACCAATTCCCAAAGTCATGGGAATCGGCGACAAAATAGAAATAAATAAAAGCAGATAATTGCCCACTACACTTTAAATGTAATGAAGCGGGACAGTGTGGGTTAATAATTCCACATGCTATAGTAATTTCTGAAGCATTGTGGATAAGAGCTTATATAAATGTTATTATATCAGTAGTTTATACAGTATAATATTTAGGCAGTGATGTGAGAGGTTATTTTTAAATAATATAGGGGAATATTTAATAAGCAGTGATAAGAGTGGAGAAGCGAGCCAGTGGAGAAGTTTCCCCATCAACCAATCAGCAGCTCTGTATAATGCTATAGTATGCAAATTATAGATGTTACTTCAGTGCTGATTGGTTGCCATGGGCAACTTCTCCACTGGCTCACTTCTCTGCTCTTATCACTGCTTAGTAAATGTCCCCCATAGTTAGTATTGTTTTTACAGGGTCCTCAAGGGATCCTAACAGTGCAGGTTTTAAGCATACCAATGCTTGTGCACAGATGGTATAATCAAAATGACTGAGGTACTAATTAAGAGGTTAGTGTATTAAGCAATGAAAAGAGTGAAGTTGCCCATAGATCACCTTTCTATCTATAAAATGATAGGTTGTAGGTAGTCAGAATTTGATTGGTTGCCATGGGTAACTTCTACATTGCCCCACTTTTTCACTCTTTTCCCTGCTTGATACATCAACCCCTAAGTCACTTGTGCTTAAGCAGGGGCGTAGCTATACCAATGGGGGCCCCATAGCACAATCCCCATGAGGCCCCTCTGGCTGACTGCTCAGACTGAGGATGATAGACTTCTTATACTGGATACCTCTTTGCACTGGCAGCAGCAGCCGTAAGCTGGGCAAGTATGAAACAACCCACAATTGTTCTTTCTACAACAGAGGCAGAGTACATGGCACTCACAGAAACTTAAAAAGAAGTGCTTTGGAATAGAGACTTTTAGCGAATTAGGTCTTCTTTACCACAGTGAGATCATCAACATAAAGTGTGATAACAAAGGAGCAACTTATCTTTCTTGTAGCACAAAGCATCATGGACGGTCTAAGCACACTGCTATAAGACATCATTTCATTTGTGAGTTGGTGGTAAACAAGTCCGTCAATGTGGAATATGTTGCAAGTGAAGAAAATATTGCCGACATGTTGACAAAAGGACTGCCATCACACTTGCTACTTGCATTCCTGATGAAATGTGGACTAGAATCTGGTTAACGTTGATTTATTCTTACTGTTTTTTGCTTCACATTATGTTTTCGGTTACAGGAGTGACTTTATTGATTTGTTTGGCAAATGTCATGTTCTTTAAATTTGTGACCGGAGACAGTCTTGAGCGAGGGGGAGTGTTAGGATATGGTGCACTCTGTACCTGTCTCCTTCTGTGTATCAGTCTATGGGTGCATCCCCTAGTGTTAGACCTCTAGTGCCAGGAGTCACTTGGAGGCGGAGTCATATGATGTAGTTCCTGTTCCTCTATCTCAGAGAGAGTGAGGAGAGCGTGACACACAGAGACTGAGAGACAGAGTCCTGGTCCCAGTGTGGGCGGATGTCTCCAAAGAAGCGGAAGAGCCCCAGGTACCGGGGGAGAGTAACAGTAACAGTATGGAGCACATGGGTGGACCACCTGACCTATGGATGCCATCCCACATATGACTCCTCTGGCCAACTGGAAGAGAGTGGATTGGGCGCACTCATCTCAGTGCGTACTGTAGTTAATGGAGGAATAGATCTCAGATCCATTCCTGCCGTTGCCGGGTGTCATAGTTTTGCTGGTCCATGGTCTAGAAGTAGGATATCTTTTAGCGGCCCGCCCCTTGAGGATCCGGCGCCAATAGGCAGCTGCCTAAAGCTGCCTAATGGAAGCGCCAGCTCTGACCATAACTTTTCTGCATAGCTAGAGCCAAAGACGCAGCACTGACACCGCTTGTGTCCACCCCTGAATCAGGCCCCCACTGCAGAATAGGCTTACCGAGCCAAGTTTTGCAGTGCAGACCAAAAATTAGATTTCATCTTGTAGAGCAAGATCTGTAAAATGAGATAAAAGGTGCAGAGGGTGTATTTTTAGGGGTGTTCCTACTTATGCAGAGGGCCATTCCTACTCTACCAGAGGCCTTGTCATTAACACTCTTTAGTTGCACTTTGATGTGATATGTACAATTTTGCACAAACTGAAGATTTCCAAGCCCTCAATTCCCCTACGCACCTTTCTTGTTTCTGGAGGCTCCTCTGAGCGTGGAGAGTAGATGAGCATCTTGGTTCATGTGTGCTAAGCCAAAGTGATCTGATCTTTGCATCATGTGTGGTCAGTAAATAACCTACAGTTTGTGTGCATGTGTTGATTTATTTCAATCTAGCAACACTGTCACTTGTATTGAGTGTTTTTTCCGTATTCTCTCTGCTTTTTGTGTACCAGGGAATGCAATGCTTTTTCCTATCAGAGGTTGCCCATCTGAGGGGGTCATTCCGAGTTGATCGCTCGCTGCTGATTTTCGCAGCATAGCGATCAGGTAAAAAAATGGCAAAACTGCACATGCACCGCAATGCGCACGCGCGTCGTACGGGCACAAAGAGCATTGCTGCTGTGCCAGGTTTTTGCAGGGCGGGTATCTGACGTCAATTCTGGAACCTTCGTCCCTGCAATCATCGCACAGAATAAGTAACTACAGGGCTGGTCTTGTTTTGCACAAAATGTTTTTGTACCGCACGGCTGCACAGGCATTCACACACTTGCAAAGTGAAAATATACTCCCCCGTGGGCGGCGACTATGCATTTGTATGGCTGCTAAAAGTAGCTAGCGAGCGAACAACTCGGAATGACCCCCTGAGTCTTTGTCTGCATTGCAGAGCAGGAGAAATCGAAGGGTTGGTACATTTTACTTAATATTACTATAGTATACCTCATAACTGTACTGTTTTTCACGGTGAGGGGGAAGGCCAGTTGGGAGCCCCTCTCTCGCTTGCTGCTCTGCATGTGCACAGCATCTATTCACCCGGAGAGAGGGATAGGGGGCATCCCCCATGCCCCTACTGTGATGAAAAGAGAGGCGTGGCTCAATTGTGGCATTCCCATAAAGCAATGCCCCCTTTCTCTGACGTCCTAAGTGGATGGGGACTCCGTCAGGACCATGGGGAATAGCGGCTCCGCAGGAGACAGGGCACAAAAATAAAGCTTTAGGATCAGGTGGTGTGCACTGGCTCCTCCCCCTATGACCCTCCTCCAAGCCTCAGTTAGGTTTTTGTGCCCGTCCGAGCAGGGTGCAATCTAGGTGGCTCTCTTAAGGAGCTGCTTAGAAAAAGTTTTTAGGTTTTTTATGTTCAGTGAGTCCTGCTGGCAACAGGCTCACTGCATCGAGGGACTTAGGGGAGAGAAGTTCAACTCACCTGCGTGCAGGATGGATTGGCTTCTTAGGCTACTGGACACCATTAGCTCCAGAGGGAGTCGGAACACAGGTCTCACCCTGGGGTTCGTCCCGGAGCCGCGCCGCCGACCCCCCTTGCAGATGCTGAAGATTGAAGGTCCAGAAACCGGCGGCAGAAGGCTTTTCAGTCTTCATGAAGGTAGCGCACAGCACTGCAGCTGTGCGCCATTGTTGTCACACACTTCACACCATAGGTCACGGAGGGTGCAGGGCGCTGCTGGGGGCGCCCTGGGCAGCAATGTATAATACCTTTTATGGCTAAAAAATACATCACATATAGCCCTTGAGGCTATATGGATGTATTAAACCCATGCCAGATATCTCAAACTCCAGGAGAAAAGCCCGCCGGAATAGGGGGCGGGGCTTATTCTCCTCAGCACACAGCGCCATCTTCCTGCCGCTGTGAGGAAGGCTCCCAGGACTCTCCCCTGCACTGCACTACAGAAACAGGGTAAAACAGAGAGGGGGGGCACTTTTTTTGGCGATATTTGATATATTTAAGCTGCTATAAGGATACAACACTTATATAAGGTTGTTCCCATATATATTATAGCGCTTGGGTGTGTGCTGGCAAACTCTCCCTCTGTCTCCCCAAAGGGCTAGTGGGGTCCTGTCTTCGATAAGAGCATTCCCTGTGTGTCTGCTGTGTGTCGGTACGTGTGTGTCGACATGTATGAGGACGATGTTGGTGTGGAGGCAGAGCAATTGCCGATAATGGTGATGTCACCCCCCAGGGAGTCGACACCGGAGTGGATGGCTTTGTTTATGGAATTACGTGATAATGTCAGCACATTACAAAAATCAGTTGACGACATGAGACGGCCGGAAAACCAGTTGGTACCTGCCCAGGCGTCTCAGACACCGTCAGGGGCTGTAAAATGCCCTTTACCTCAGTCGGTCGACACAGACCCAGACACGGACACTGAATCTAGTGTCGACGGTGAAGAAACAAACGTATTTTCAAGTAGGGCCACACGTTATATGATCACGGCAATGAAGGAGGCTTTGCATATCTCTGATACTGCAAGTACCACAAAAAGGGGTATTATGTGGGGGGTGAAAAAACTACCTGTAGTTTTTCCTGAATCAGAGGAATTGAATGATGTATGTGATGAAGCGTGGGTTAACCCAGATAGAAAAGTGCTAATTTCAAAAAAGTTATTGGCATTATACCCTTTCCCGCCAGAGGTTAGGGCGCGCTGGGAAACACCCCCTAGGGTGGATAAGGCGCTCACACGCTTATCAAAACAAGTGGCGTTACCGTCTCTTGATACGGCCGCCCTCAAGGATCCAGCTGATAGGAGGCTGGAAACTACCCTAAAAAGTATATACACACATACTGGTGTTATACTGCGACCAGCCATCGCCTCAGCCTGGATGTGCAGTGCTGGGGTGGTCTGGTCGGATTCCCTGACTGAAAATATTGATACCCTGGATAGGGACAGTATTTTATTGACTATAGAGCAATTAAAGGATGCTTTTCTTTATATGCGAGATGCTCAGAGGGATATTTGCACTCTGGCATCGAGAGTAAATGCGATGTCCATATCTGCCAGAAGAAGTTTATGGACGCGACAGTGGTCAGGTGATGCGGATTCTAAACGACATATGGAAGTATTGCCGTATAAAGGGGAGGAATTATTTGGCGTCGGTCTATCGGATCTGGTGGCCACGGCAACTGCAGGAAAATCCACCTTTTTACCTCAGACCCCCTCCCAACAGAAAAAGACACCGTCTTTTCAGCCACAGTCCTTTCGGTCCTATAAGAACAAGCGGGCAAAAGGACAGTCATATCTGCCCCGGGGCAGAGGAAGGGGTAAGAGAGGACAGCAAGCTGCCCCTGCCCAGGAACAGAAGCCCTCCCAGGGTTCTGCAAAGCCCTCAGCATGACGCTGGGGCTTTACAAGCGGACTCAGGAGCAGTGGGGGGTCGACTCAAGAATTTCAGCGCACAGTGGGCTTGCTCACAGGTGGACCCCTGGATCCTGCAGGTAGTATCTCAGGGTTACAGGTTGGAATTCGAGAAGTCTCCCCCTCGCCGGTTCCTAAAGTCTGCTTTGCCAACGTCTCCCTCAGACAGGGCGACGGTATTGGAAGCCATTCACAAGCTGTTTTCTCAGCAGGTGATAGTCAAGGTACCCCTCCTACAACAAGGAAAAGGGTATTGCTCCACGCTATTTGTGGTACCGAAGCCGGACGGCTCGGTAAGACCTATTCTAAATCTGAAATCTTTGAATCTGTACATACAGAAATTCAAATTCAAGATGGAGTCACTCAGAGCAGTGATAGCGAATCTGGAAGAAGGGGACTTTATGGTGTCCCTGGACATAAAGGATGCTTACCTGCATGTCCCAATTTGCCCTTCACATCAAGGGTACCTCAGGTTCGTGGTGCAAAACTGTCATTATCAGTTTCAGACGCTGCCGTTTGGATTGTCCACGGCACCTCGGGTCTTTACCAAGGTAATGGCCGAAATGATGATTCTTCTTCGAAGAAGAGGCGTATTAATTATCCCTTACTTGGACGATCTCCTGATAAGGGCAAGGTCCAGAGAACAGCTGGAGGACGGAGTAGCACTAACCCAATTAGTGCTGCAACAACACGGGTGGATTCTGAATTTTCCAAAATCTCAGTTGACACCGACAACACGTCTGCTGTTCCTGGGAATGATTCTGGACACGGTTCAGAAAAAGGTGTTTCTTCCGGAGGAGAAAGCCAAGGAGTTATCCAAACTTGTCAGGAACCTCCTAAAACCAGGAAAAGTGTCTGTGCATCAATGCACAAGAGTCCTGGGAAAGATGGTGGCTTCTTACGAAGCGATTCCATTCGGCAGATTCCACGCACAAACTTTTCAGTGGGATCTGTTGGACAAATGGTCCGGATCGCATTTGCAGATGCACCAGCGGATAACCTTATCACCACGGACAAGGGTGTCTCTTCTGTGGTGGTTGCGGAGTGCTCATCTGTTAGAGGGCCGCAGATTCGGCATACAGGACTGGGTCCTGGTGACTACGGATGCCAGTCTGAGAGGCTGGGGAGCGGTCACACAGGGAAGAAACTTCCAGGGAGTATGGTCAAGCCTGGAGATGTCTTTTCACATAAACATACTGGAGCTAAGAGCGATTTACAATGCTCTAAGTCTGGCAAAACCCCTGCTTCAGGGTCAGCCGGTGTTGATCCAGTCGGACAACATAACGGCAGTCGCCCACGTAAACAGACAGGGCGGCACAAGAAGCAGGACAGCAATGGCAGAAGCTGCAAGGATTCTTCGCTGGGCGGAAGATCATGTGATAGCACTGTCAGCAGTGTTCATTCCGGGAGTGGACAACTGGGAAGCAGACTTCCTCAGCAGACACGATCTACACCCGGGAGAGTGGGGACTTCATCCAGAAGTCTTCCACATGATTGTGAACCGTTGGAAAAAACCAAAGGTGGATATGATGGCGTCCCGCCTCAACAAAAAACTGGACAGGTATTGCGCCAGGTCAAGAGACCCTCAGGCAATAGCTGTGGACGCTCTGGTAACACCGTGGGTGTTCCAGTCAGTGTATGTGTTCCCTCCTCTGCCTCTCATACCAAAAGTACTGAGAATTATACGGCAAAGGGGAGTAAGAACGATACTCGTGGCTCCGGATTGGCCAAGAAGAACTTGGTACCCGGAACTTCAAGAGATGCTCACGGAGGATCCGTGGCCTCTACCTCTAAGACGGGACCTGCTTCAGCAGGGACCGTGTCTATTCCAAGACTTACCGCGGCTGCGTTTGACGGCGTGGCGGTTGAACGCCGAATTCTAAGGGAAAAAGGCATTCCGGAAGAGGTCATTCCTACACTGGTAAAAGCCAGGAAGGAGGTGACGGCACAACATTATCACCGCATTTGGAGAAAATATGTTGCGTGGTGTGAGGCCAGGAAGGCCCCCACGGAGGAATTTCAATTGGGTCGATTCCTACATTTCCTGCAAACAGGATTGTCTATGGGCCTCAAATTGGGGTCCATTAAGGTTCAAATTTCGGCCCTGTCGATTTTCTTCCAGAAAGAATTGGCTTCAGTTCCTGAAGTCCAGACTTTTGTAAAAGGAGTACTACATATACAGCCCCCGGTTGTGCCCCCAGTGGCTCCGTGGGACCTTAATGTAGTTTTGGATTTTCTCAAATCCCATTGGTTTGAGCCACTCAAATCGGCGGATTTGAAATATCTTACATGGAAAGTAACCATGCTACTGGCCCTGGCTTCAGCCAGGAGAGTGTCAGAATTGGCGGCTTTATCCTATAAAAGCCCATATCTGATTTTCCATTCGGACAGGGCAGAACTGCGGACGCGTCCTCATTTTCTGCCTAAGGTGGTGTCAGCGTTTCACCTGAACCAGCCTATTGTGGTGCCTGCGGCTACTAGCGATTTGGAGGATTCGAAGTTGTTGGACGTGGTCCGGGCATTGAAAATATATATTTCAAGAACTGCTGGAGTCAGAAAGTCTGACTCGCTGTTTATATTGTATGCACCCAACAAGCTGGGTGCTCCTGCTTCTAAGCAGACGATTGCTCGTTGGATTTGTAGCACAATTCAACTTGCACATTCTGTGGCAGGCCTGCCACAGCCTAAATCTGTCAAGGCCCATTCCACAAGGAAAGTGGGCTCATCCTGGGCGGCTGCCCGGGGGGTCTCGGCATTACAACTCTGCCGAGCAGCTACGTGGTCGGGGGAGAACACGTTTGTAAAATTCTACAAATTTGATACCCTGGCTAAAGAGGACCTGGAGTTCTCTCATTCGGTGCTGCAGAGTCATCCGCACTCTCCCGCCCGTTTGGGAGCTTTGGTATAATCCCCATGGTCCTGACGGAGTCCCCAGCATCCACTTAGGACGTCAGAGAAAATAAGATTTTACTTACCGATAAATCTATTTCTCGTAGTCCGTAGTGGATGCTGGGCGCCCATCCCAAGTGCGGATTGTCTGCAATACTTGTACATAGTTATTGTTACAAAAAAATCGGGTTGTTATTGTTGTGAGCCGTCTTTTCAGAGGCTCCTACGTTTGTCATACTGTTAACTGGGTTCAGATCACAAGTTGTACGGTGTAATTGGTGTGGCTGGTATGAGTCTTACCCGGGATTCATTATCCTTCCTTATTGTGTACGCTCGTCCGGGCACAGTATCCTAACTGAGGCTTGGAGGAGGGTCATAGGGGGAGGAGCCAGTGCACACCACCTGATCCTAAAGCTTTATTTTTGTGCCCTGTCTCCTGCGGAGCCGCTATTCCCCATGGTCCTGACGGAGTCCCCAGCATCCACTACGGACTACGAGAAATAGATTTATCGGTAAGTAAAATCTTATTTTTTCCAAGGACAGGCCCCTTTTCGGGCACACAGGAAAATCCCTCTTTAAGAGGTCGGGAGGTATGCTATAGAATGAACGTATACATTTTATGTAGACCACTATTAATTTATCATTCTTGTCCAACATTACATAATGGGCCTGATTCTGATTTGGAAGTAAAGCCAAAAAAAGCAAGTAACCGTGCACCCAGCAACAGTAGCGGCTCTTGCCGCGGGCAAGCAGGACTTTGCCCGGGTCGCCGCAGCTATGAGGGCGCTGCCACACTGTCTGTTCCGCAGCCTGGCGCCTACTTACATGGCGCCTGGAGCCTGAGCGTCATGTTAATGAAAGTGAGCTCAGCGCTGACCATCCTTCCCTCCCACTTTCCCCATGATGCCGTCACTGTGCGCACTGCTGTACACACAATGCCGTGCGGTGCGCGATGCACTGCATTGTGGGAGTGGCCGCATGGAGAAAGGAAGCACGCACTGGGCACGCAGGCGGCAGCACAGCATCAGGATGGACGACAGCGGCACTGGCACAGGCCAGGCTTTGGACAAGTGGCAGCTCCCAAAGTTGTGGGGACAATTCGGACAGACAGACAGCATGCTCTGAGTCTCTGACCGGCAGTGCTGGGGATACTATGTACATGATGTACTATAGCACTGCAGGTAAGCAGCCCACTCTGTGTGTTCTCCCTCAGTTCCCTGACCCAATGTTCACCAGGCAGGCCAGCCTTAGGGGAAGGTCTTTAGAAGTGGAGATGTTCCCTATTTTCTAGTAGAAGTTGCAAGATAAGTAGAATCTGGTTGCTATGGGCTACATCTCCACTTCTAAAAACGTGCACTTTAGTAAATATATCTCCTAGAATGTTGTAAAATAGAACCACATTTTTCACATCTTTTAGTATAACAGAAGCCTTCACAATTCCTGTTAATTTCTGCAGGCTTTTAAAACATGACAGGTTTTCAGGTTGCTTTTTTCAGATTGTTGTAGGTTTTGCAGCAGGATAGGGGTTTTGGAACCAACAGGTGAACTTTGGAATATCAAGGGGTACTAATGTGTAATGGGACTGATGGACACTACTGTGCGGTGTAACGTGAATTGGTACTATTCTGTGGCCACGCCTCTTCTCCATTAAGTTACGCCCCTATTTGGCATGCACTGTCCCTGTTTTGAATGGGGGGGGGGGGGGGGGCGCCAAAGGAAAAGTTAGCACTGGGAGCCACAAGGTCTAGAATCGGCCCTGCCCAGCAACACCATGTTGCACTGCAGGTAGGGCAGATGTAACGTGCAGAGTTGAGGTGAGAACACAGTAGATCAGGCATTCCCAACCGCGGTCCTCAAGGCACACCAACAGTGCAGGTTTTAGTGATATCCAGGCTTCAGCACAGATGGTTAAATCAAAAGAACTGAGGTACTAATTAAGTCACCTGTGTTCAAGCCTGGATATCACTAAAACCAGGACTGTTAGTGTGCCTTGAGGACCGAGGTTGGGAAACACTGCAGTAGATGATGAGCTCCATGAGTGATATCGTCAGTGTTTGCCCTTGAACTCCCGGGCAAACAACATAGGGGGTAATTCCAAGTTGATCGCAGCAGGATTTTTGTTAGCAATTGGGCAAAACCATGTGCACTGCAGGGGAGGCAGATGTAACATGTGCAGAGAGAGTTAGATTTGGGTGGGGTGTGTTCAAACTGCAATCTAATTTGCAGTGTAAAAATAAAGCAGCCAGTATTTACCCTGCACAGAAACAAAATAACCCACCCAAATCTAACTGTCTCTGCACATGTTATATCTGCCTCCCCTGCAGTGCACATGGTTTTGCCCAATTGCTATCAACAATCCTGCTGCGATCAACTTGGAATTACCCCCATAGTGCATACTAAACGATATCGCTAATGATATCGTTCAGCGATGTCATTCTGCACAAACCCTGAACATGGAGTTTCTGATGATATAGTCAGATTGACCTGCATATTCGGACAATAGGCAATATCATTAATGACCCATGGGAGCGTGCATCGTTAATGATATTGTTCATACACACTGGGTGAATAATGTGTCGTTATTGTCCAAGTCGTTCAAAAAATTGTCCAGTGTGTAATGTATGGGACTTTAGATTTGGGTGGAGTGTGTCCAAACTCAGATCTAAATTGCAGTGTTAAAATAAATTTGTCTAACATTTGTGGGCTACATGCAAAAGCAGCCAGCATTTACCCTGCACCGAAAATATATACATGTACAGTATTTCCTCCCCTTGCATTGTACCATGGTTTGTTCCAGATATAGAGCTACTGGCTTTTTTTGCATTACAAATCAGAATCATGCCGAATAAATACGGTATCCGTTCAGATGGTCGACAGTATTATGGTCGACAGTCATTAAGTCAACAGCTATTGGTCGACATTGACAAGTTGTCGACACATGAAAAGGTTGACATTGCTTTTTTTTTAAGATTTTTAACTTTTTCATACTTTACCATCCATGTGGACTACGATTTGGAAAGGTAACCTGCGTCGAGCGAAGCGAGGCACCTTCCCCGCAGCATGGCGAGCGAAGCGAGCCATGCAAGGGGACGTGGTACACTAATTGGGGTTCCTGGTCATGTTACAGAAAAAAATTACACCAAAAAAATCCATGTTGACCTTTTCATGTGTCGACCATTTGTCCATGTCGACCATGTCAATGTCGACCAATAGTGGTCGACCTTAACATTATCGACCATTCATACCGGAACCAATACGGTATACACAGTAATGTAGCTTAAATCCTGCCATATCTTTTCTCCTTTATTATAGAGGTTATAGCATAACAATGGTTTAGCTTGGTGATGTACTTCCTGTATAGGTTTACATCAGTACAAAAATACATTACTCAATTTCAAGTTAACACAAATAAAGTATATTTTATTGCAATGTGATGTTATATAAATAATAATATTCACATAAGCCGCTCATAACTTTATTGTGATTACATAAACCTTTTCTTTAAGCTAGCTTATCACTAAATAAACCACACCACAACTGAAATAAAGACACGGACACAGTAGCTGGAGTTAAAGGTCAGACGATGTTTATTAATCGCTGACCAACTCTTTAAACTAATAATTGTGATCGAATTAGAATTGAATTTTGAATATAGATTTAAATTTAGTTTGGAGGATGGCAAACAGAAAATCGCTGCCAAACACCAGCACCCGTCACCTAGATGAAAAACCACCAAACCAAGGAGGGGAGTACACATACCCCGCCTCCTTCCCGCATAACCCGCATTGTGCTGGCCTTACCCCTCTCTCTCTGGCAAACGTTCGGTTCCCGCAGGGGAACGTCTAAATGTCCAACCGCAAGAAAAGGACACACCTGCCGTCCTTCTAAAGAGGGAGCCCCACAATGACCACTTATGCCTGTGTGACAGCTGGTTGGCAGCGACTTCCCGCCAATCTGACTTTCAATAGCCCACAGCAAGAACAAAAAACGTAGCCGAAATCTGGGAGGGCGGGCGGGCATACAATGAATGGCAAGAGGAAGTCTAGGAAAATGGCCACCACCTATATACTAACCTAAGACCCTCCTCTTAATCTTGATGCACAACCTTCCAATCCAATAGGAAAATACCAACCGGGAAAACTGATCTGCCTAGCAACTGCTTAGTCATTTAAACAACCAATCACAAAAAGTTGATCGCTTATAAGGCCTCAGGCTTATGCAGCCTTCAGCTTATCTAAGCCGCTCATAACTTTATTGTGATTACATAAACCTTTTCTTTAAGCTAGCTTATCACTAAATAAACCACACCACAACTGAAATAAAGACACGGACACAGTAGCTGGAGTTAAAGGTCAGACGATGTTTATTAATCGCTGACCAACTCTTTAAACTAATAATTGTGATCGAATTAGAATTGAATTTTGAATATAGATTTAAATTTAGTTTGGAGGATGGCAAACAGAAAATCGCTGCCAAACACCAGCACCCGTCACCTAGATGAAAAACCACCAAACCAAGGAGGGGAGTACACATACCCCGCCTCCTTCCCGCATAACCCGCATTGTGCTGGCCTTACCCCTCTCTCTCTGGCAAACGTTCGGTTCCCGCAGGGGAACGTCTAAATGTCCAACCGCAAGAAAAGGACACACCTGCCGTCCTTCTAAAGAGGGAGCCCCACAATGACCACTTATGCCTGTGTGACAGCTGGTTGGCAGCGACTTCCCGCCTCCAAGGTTTACCAAACCGCCACCGCCATCACAACATTAACCAAATAAGAACTAACTAGCTCTACCGAAAAAGACCAAAAATATCCTCCAGAAAAAACTGCACTCCTTCCGGAGAAAGGTGAACCCCATCGTCTCTGTAGAACTGCCTGTTCCGTAGCACCAGCAGAGGATGCTTGATTGCCACTCCGCCTATGGCCTTGACAAAAAGAGACACCGTAGAATTCACCTTTTTGCGTGCCTTCTCCAGCGCCGAGAAACGCACCGCACCACGCCAATGGAAACGGGGCACCATTTCCGACCAAACAATGCAGACCCCCGGCCAGTGACAACGGATCGCCACTAAGTCCGCCTTTACCGACAAAATCAGATCTATGCCTTTGACTCGCCCTAGATCATTACCACCCAAATGAATGATGATACAACTGGGGCGACCCCAGCGGCGCTCCCGAGAAAAAAGGACACGCAACAGATCACCCCATAACATACCCCTAACACCTAACCATCTCAATTGCCTGGACCCAAAAATCTCAGTCGCCCTAGATGCCATGGGATGTTTTTCCGCCCAAAAAATATAGGAATGACCAACCATCCATATGTGGTCTCCAAAATTGATGACAGCTGCAAAAGAAAATATCCTAACATCAGCTTATGAACATACTCCATACAAAAACACAACTTAACAAAATTGAACCCAAGTGAAGGAGAAAAATCAAAAAACCTCCCGTGGACCTTGAGAGAACAGCCAATTGAAATTAGGCCCCCTCGGAGGAAAATTTTTAAAAATTCACTTCACACCCTCGATTCCTGAACGGTAAGCGTTCAAAAACCGACGAGTAAACACGTTTTTGGGTTAGCGCAACAGGCGCACTTATAACTTATCTATGCGGACATAGGACCTATAGGAGGCCGACTTCCAGCGACCCAACTCCCGAATAGCCGCAGGTGATGAACCTGCAGCCGTCGCATGGGTAGCCGCCCCAATCCGAAAGGAATGGGTACCGAAGTCCGCCTCCTGCAAGCCCAACGCCGTTAAACATTTCTTGAACACAGACCCAAACTGAAACTTTGTCAGAGGGTCAAACTGCGCATGCACCAGCAACTGGTTGCCCCCCGGAGGTCTTAACCGCACATACTCTTGCGTCAACCGCAGCGGGCAAATGCCCGGTTCCTCCTGAGCCTCCAAAGACAACCAGCGACCCCGACCTGTTTGATCTGTCTTGGATCGCACAATCCTACAGAGCAACAGGCCCTCCTGCAAGCGCACATTCTCGTAAAGCAAACCTGATTCCCGAGACGCCTTGCTGCCTGCCACTAACTCGCTCACCCGGAAAGCCCCGAAAAAGGCCAGGGCATACGCACAACTAAACAATGCTACCTCAAATTCCGAGGACGCAATCCGAGGTAGCACACGCAGCAGCTCTGCTAGCAGCTGCAATGTTATGGGCCTACGGGAGTCCGCAGGCGCCGGGTGCAACCTAGCCCAACCCTTCAGCGCTCTGGAACGGACAAACGACCCCGTGGGGTCCGTCATCCCGTGGAGCCGCGAGTGAAAAGAGATGCCCGCAAGGGCAGTAGCCATGGCCGCTTTTGACCTACCGTTTTGGTAATGTTCCCAAACAAAGGTCAACAGGGCGTCGGCTGAGGACTCACCTGCTACCCCGTACCTACTCTGAAAGGCCGACCAATCCCGCCAGGCTGCATCATACGCTCGTAGAGTGGAGGGAGCCAGAGCACACCTGGCTAAAGCAGTTAACCCGACTCGACCATCTGCCAGACAGAAGGTGGGCACTGTAACCCCTCCGCCGCCGCTCCCGGAACCAACTTCCTGAATTTGTCAAATTGGAACCGGGACAATGCATCCGCAATTCCATTGTCAACTCCAGGAACGTGGCGAGCCCTAAAATTAATATTGCGCTGCAAACAAACCAACACTAAATGCCTTAGCAGTCTCAGTGCCTGCGGCGAGGAGGAACGCTGATTATTAATCGCATGTACTACCCCCAAGTTGTCGCAAAGAAACAAAATGTCCTTATTTGCAAACCGGCCGGCCCATAACTCAAGCGCCACTATGATCGGGAACAATTCCAGCAAAAGAAGGTTCTTGGTAAACCCGCGCGTTACCCAAGAGGCCGGCCAAGCCGCAGCGCACCATGCGCCAGCGAAGAACGCGCCAAACCCTAGACTGCCTGAAGCATCCGTGAACAATTGCAGCTGCTTACTGGAACAACAAGGAGCGGGCCACAGCACTTCCTTGTTGAAGGACACCAGGAAAGAGACCCAAATCCGCAAATCATCTCTGATCTCGCGGGAAAGGTACACGGAGTGATTCTGCCGTACCGTCCCCGCCGTGGCCCGCTCGAGTTTGCAACAGAAAATCCTACCCATGGGGATAATCCGGCACGCAAAATTGAGAGAACCAAGCAAGGACTGCACCTGCTTAAGCCGAACCCTGCGCTTGCCTAAACAGTCCGTAATTAAACCCAACAGCTTCCGCACCTTATCCTCGGGCAAGCGACAGCAACCCCCCACCGTGTCAATTTCGATACCTAAATAGCTAAGACAAGTGCAAGGGCCCTCGCACTTATCTAGCGCGACAGGCACCCCTAAAGCGCAGAATAACGACCTGGCCACCGAGAGAATGTCCCCACAGACCGAACTGTCCCCGGGCCCCACAAAGAGAAAATCGTCCAGGTAGTGAGCCACCCCCGGTTGGCCGGAGGCGGTCTGGACGCACCAGTGCAAAAATGTGCTAAAGCGCTCAAAGTAGGCGCAGGAGACAGAGCAACCCATGGGGAGACACCGATCCACGTAAAATTCGCCCCCTAGTTTGAAACCCAGAAACCGCAGGGAATCTGGGATCAGCGGGAGTAGCCGAAAGGCCGCCTGCACATCCAATTTTGCCAACAGACCCCCCGGACCACAATCCCGCACCAAGCGCAGCGCGTCATCAAAAGACTGATAACGTACCCTGCACTTGGCCTCCGGAATAGCGTCGTTGACCGACAATCCCGGAGGGTGCGACAAGTGCTGTATCAAACGAAACTTGCCCGCGGCCTTCTTGGGCACTACCCCCACGGGGGAAATGCACAAGGAGGGCAGCGGGGGAAGGGCGTAGGGCCCGGCCATGCGCCCCAGGCCAATCTCCCCGTCCACTTTCCGCCGGACCTCCTGCGGGAATTCGCGGGCCGATCTCAAATTCTGGCGCGCCACCACATGCACCGAATCCGAAATGGGCAAACGAAAACCGTGTCGAAAGCCCTCCAAGAGAAACGATGCCGCCGCCTCATCGGGGTACAAGCTAAGCCAGCGCTGCAACTCGGGAACTAGAATCGGGGAGAAGGCCTTACTTGCCAATTCCCCCGGCCTCGGTGGAAGCGGCGGGCTTACCGCCTGTCGCCGAGGTGCAATCCTTGGCCGGGTGACTTGCTCCGCACAACTTACATGAGTGGCGAAAACGACAACTCGCTCCCTTGACGCACTTGCCGTCGTTGTAGGCAAAGCACTTGCCTTTCCCTGTCAAGCGGGAACCCGCCGCCCCGGTCGCCCCGGGCTTCTTGGCCGTGACGTCCGGGGTGGGTTTGACCTGCTGCGTGACCTCTAACCACACCTCAACATCCTTAAAACCCGCGGGCAGGATGGGGTTGCCATCCTGATTGCGACGAAACTTCTCGTCGTAATCCCGCCAAGCGGAACCCTTGGATTTTAAGTACATATCGTGTACCAAAAACAAATATTTAACCAAGTTGGCATACTCCGAGGGCCGCGATTCCGTGTAGCAAGCCGTGAAAACCAAAAAACCCCGCAGCCACTGGTGAAAATTGCGAAACGCATTTTCCCCAATACCACCCGGTTTCTTGGCTGCGTCAAAGCCTTGTCGCATTTCCTCCGTAAGGGTGAATATGTCTACATACTTCCCCTTCCGGATTTTTTCCCGCATGCGCTTGCGAACCCCCCGTGTAACTGCAGTGTTGGCGCAATGTACCATCTCCCCATAACGGGGGGGGGTCAGGAGGGACCACCGGCGCAGGAGCGGCCGTCTTATGTGCCTCCTTTGCCATTCGCCGCGCGATGAGTCTAGCTAATTTACGCGGGCGCCGCGGAGAGCCGGACGAAACGCTGCTAGAAGATGAGGAACTACCGGTTGAAACGTGTAAAGGAATGTTTAACTCACCGGTGCTAGAAGGACCCGGAACCGCGTCGTCCGCTGCACCCGCCTCTGCTGATGTCCGCACCTCCCCGGTTGATGTTGCGTTCATCCGCGACCCTCGCCTCCTGCCGAGCGTAGCCCCTGCACTGAACGGAACCTGTGAGGGAGAAACAGAGGGGACAACAGGCGCAGGGGGGACCAAAACATCATTAACAAATGGTTGAACCTGCGGAGGAGGAGTCCCCGCCCCGCCGCTCAGCGGCGGATGGCCGCCTGGAAGCTGCAGGGGGGGAACCTCCACCGAGGCGTACCCGACCGACTGCGTAAAGGCAGCCCCGCTCCCTGCACCGAAACTCGCGGGGTAAGACGGTCGCCACGCAGTATGCGGCGGGCAGCCGCTCGTCCCCGCCCATCCGGCTGACACCGGAAGGAACTGAGGGGGCGCCGGGAGAGGAGGCCAACCCTGTGCTACCTGACTCCCCCCGACCAGTGACTGTCCTGTCTGCAGGCCCGCAAAGGCCGAAAGGGGCACCGCGACCCGAGGGCCGCCGACCGACCACGTGGTCTGCACGCCGGCGCCCGCGCCGGTTACGTGCGGGGAAAAATGTGTACCGGACGCAGCCGTGAAGCCCATAGACGGCATGCTGGCGGCTAAGGGGAATGCCGGTGCCAGAGGCCATGGAAAACCCCCGGGGAAGGGCTGGCTCCCCGCGAAGCCTTGTTGCGCTGCTAACGAAAGAGACGCGCCGGGTGTCATGTAAGCCGCTGAGACGGACGCCTGAGTGGACCCAAACTGAAACGGACCGGGCAGGGCGAGGGCAGGGGTTTGAAACCCTGCAAACGGGGACGCCGCTAAAGCCGGCGGGGGGACTGACGACCAGGGGCCGCCAACACAGGCCCCCGACGTCGGGGCCACCTCCGTGAAACCCTGCCATGTGACCGCAGCTGGGGCGGGCGCAGCGGCAGACGCTGCCACGTCCCCTGCCCCAGCAACACCAGGCCCAACCAAACCCTCATTCCCGCTCAAGTACTGGGGTGTGGTAGGCCCCGCGCTAGGGAGGGGTAAATTAGGGCCCTGCGCTGTTCCGAGGACAGCGGGGGCCTCTCCACGCTGTCCCGGGCTCATGTTCCCCGGCTGTGTATTGGCCCCCCTCTCACCCCCCGCAGCGCCGCCGCGGCCGCCCGACACCACGTGTGCCGCCGGGCCGCCGCCGAGAGCCGCCCGCGGGGAAGGAGGAGGACCGGCGCCGATCATAGCGCCGAGAGAGGGAGAGTGTGAAGGGGGCTGGGCTGCTGCGAGCGTCGGTGCCCGCGGCCCGGCGCCACGTGTTGAGCGGCCGCTGGCCGCCTGTCTCCGTCCGGCTGGGAAGCGGGCTGTCACTGCCCGCCCCCGCCGCCTGTCCGCAGCAGGGGAAAGCATTCCCTGGTACCCTGCACTAGGGGAACGAGAGCGGGGGGTGCTCCCAGCCTCCACGAGGCGGCGGGGAGGGGGGGCAGATCGTCTGGGGCGCGGCATGCTGGAGGGAGGGAGACACTGGGAAAAAACCACTGGCACCTAGCAGGAAAATGCAACAGCAACAGGGGGGGAGCAAAAGGGGGGTACAATGCACAGCAGATAAAGCAATGAAGGATAACAATTAATCAGCAAATTAAATAAGTAATGATCTACTTATCCTTCCTGGGCCATACAATGAATGGCAAGAGGAAGTCTAGGAAAATGGCCACCACCTATATACTAACCTAAGACCCTCCTCTTAATCTTGATGCACAACCTTCCAATCCAATAGGAAAATACCAACCGGGAAAACTGATCTGCCTAGCAACTGCTTAGTCATTTAAACAACCAATCACAAAAAGTTGATCGCTTATATGGCCTCAGGCTTATGCAGCCTTCAGCTTATCTAAACATTGTAAAAATGCACTACTGGTATTTGTATATACAACACATTTTATGTTATTTACGTAAAGATAAAAAACAGTTCAATCGACATTTCCCATAACACTATAATCCAGTAACACTTTAGTTATAGAGCTCATCATACCCTGGTGTTTCTCTCTCTTACTAGGGAAGTAACAAGCGGAGCTCCCAAAATTCTGCGGCCTTCCGTACATTCCAGGACAGTAGGCAAGTGTGTACCAGTGTTTTGTGGCAATATGTGCAGTTAGTAGTGCCTCTTGTCACGGCGGCGCCGCCCTCGAGACAGCGGCGTCACGGGCAAAAGTCCTACTTGCCCGTGGCAAGAGCCGCTACTGTATAGGATGTATCTACCTGCAAATTATAAAGCCGCTATCAGTCAGATGCAGTGTCCCACACAAACCTCACTGTGTAATAATGCAAATTACACAAAACTACATGTGTCTTGTCGAAAAATTTGTAGCTGGCAAATCAAACATGAAAAAAAAAAAACACTCATCCTTGTCCAATTTTGCCTGACGTAGGTTATGATATATTTTTATGAGGTGTGTCTTTGGGTATTTCTAAATAGCTGAGTGGTTTTTTAAACACCTGCTACAAGAGATCTTTTGCATAGTTTCTCTGTATCTTAGGTTGCATACACTTACTGCTCATTTGAAAAAAAACTTGTGGCTGGGATGTAATGAAGTCCGAGTTCGGCGGCCGTGTGTTATGCAAGCCGAACTTGGGGGATCATTCAGACCTGATCGCACGCTACTTTTTTTTAGCAGCGCTGCGATCAGGTCAGAACTGCATATGCTCTGCAATGCACATGAGCAATGCCCCCCGGCAACGGGGATCGCCGGACAGCGACGGGATGAATGAAGAAAGAGATCAGGAAGAGGTCGCTTGTGGGTGTCACCTGACCGATTCCAGGGAGTGTCCGGAAAAACGCAGGCGTGTCCAGCTCCGGGCCGTAACATCGCACTGGAAGAGTAAGTCCTGAACTGTGCAGAGACTGCACAAACTTCTGTTTGTGCAGCTCTGTGCACATGCGATCGCACCCCTGCACAGTGACTACCCCCTCCCCCTGTAGGTGGCGACTACCTGATCGCAGAGATGCAAAAAACACCCCCTAGCGATCAGGTCTGAATTACCCCCTTGGACATTTTTTTAAAGGGGCAATCATGTGCAAGACTAAACCATGCCTTGTACATAATTGCCCTTTTAAAAAACAATCCGAGTTCGTCCGGCATCCACCACGGCCGCTGAACTCGGAGTTCAACCATACCTTGTACATGATCACCCCTTTAAAAAAAATTCAGAGTTCGACCAGCATCCCGCATGGCCGCCGAACTTGAACTTTAACCATGCCTTGTACATGATTGCCCCTTTAAAAAACATCCGAGTTCGTCAGGCATCCCACACGTCCACCGAACTTGGACTTCAACCATGCCTTGAACATGATTGCCCCTTTAAAAAAACATCTGAGTTTGGCTGGCATCCCACACGGCCGCCGAACTTGAACTTCAACCATGCTTTGTACATAATTGCCCCTTTAAAAAACATCTGAGTCAGAGTTCGTCCAACATCCTTTATGGCCGCCAAACTCAAACTTCATTACATTCCACCTGTGCCTTGATGCGTCACTACTTTGATAAATTGCCGTTTTAAGATTGCAAAAAAACAAAAACCAAGATCATTTTCACATTGTAACACCCCTCTACCCCCATGTAGGTGGAAAAATCTGAGCAGACCACTATAACACTTGGGATGTAGTCATTATGTCGGCAGTCACAATGTCGACAGTCAAAAGGTCAACACCATAGTGTTGAATGTTATAATGTCCACATGGTTAAAATGTTGACAGACAGCTGCAATACAGGTTGAGTATCCCTTATCCAAAATGCTTGGGATCAGAGATATTTTGGATATCGTATTTTTACGTATTTTGGAATAATTGCATACCATAATGAGATATCATGGTGATGGGACCTAAATCTAAGCACTGAATGCATTTATGTTACATATACACCTTATACACACAGCCTGAAGGTAATTTTAGCCAATATTTTTTAGAACTTTGTGCATTAAACAAAGTGTGTGTACATTCACACAATTCGTTTATGTTTCATATACACCTTGGGGGTCATTCCGAGTTGTTCGCCCAGTAAATTTCTTCGCATCGCAGCGATTTCCGCTTAGTGCGCATGCGCAATGTTCGCACTGCGACTGCGCCAAGTAAATTTGCTATGCAGTTAGGAATTTTACTCACGGCTTTTTCTTCGTTCTGGTGATCGTAATGTGATTGACAGGAAGTGGGTGTTTCTGGGCGGAAACAGGCCGTTTTATGGGCGTGTGGGGAAAAACGCTACCGTTTCTGGGAAAAACGCGGGAGTGGCTGGAGAAACGGAGGAGTGTCTGGACGAACGCTGGGTGTGTTTGTGACGTCAAACCAGGAACGACAAGCACTGAACTGATCGCACTGGCAGAGTAAGTCTCGAGCTACTCAGAAACTGCACAGAGATGTCTTTTCGCAATATTGCGAATCTTTCGTTCGCAATTTTAAGAAGCTAAGATTCACTCCCAGTAGGCGGTGGCTTAGCGTGTGTAAAGCTGCTAAAAGTAGCTTGCGAGCGAACAACTCGGAATGAGGGCCCTTATACACACAGCCTGAAGGTCATTTAATACAATATTTTAATAACTTTGTGTATTAAACAAAGTTTGTGTACATTGAGCCATCAAAAAACAAAGGTTTTACTATCTCACTCTCACTCAAAAAAGTCTGTATTTCGGAATATTCCGTATTTCGGAATATTTGGATATGGGATACTCAGCCTGTATCATGGTCACAGTTAAAATATTGACACAAGAAATGGGAAGACAGTTAAAATGTTGACATATGAAATGTCGACACAGTCAAAATGTTGACAATAAAAATGTTAGGCTTAGAATTAGGCATTGGCATTATGTATTTACTGACAGTTTGGCTGTAGACATTTTGAACATATCAACATTTTGTTAGTGTCGGCATTTTGCAAGTTGACTTTATGGTGCCTATACAGTATGAGGACCATCAACAGCGAAACCTTCATGATGATTTCATTTTGCAGTTTGCGATGTTCTAATGACCTTTCCAAGACCAGAGGTTGTTTTTATTTGGATTCATTCCAGATTTAGCAGAGCCTTTTTAGCTGCACAATATAGAATCCCAGAGGTGGTGCAATCAGAGCACAGTCATGAGTGATGTAATTCACAAGGGTCAAAATGAAAAAAAAAAAAAAAGATTTAGAATGTATGAAGGGGGTGGTAGAAGTGAGGGTGTAGGCAGTAAGTGGTTGCAAGTGTTTTCCATATTTTGTTGCAGCACCTAGAAAACACTGTGCTAAAGCCCAAATTCTTACGTATGAACAAGCCTGCGTTTCTATCGGTTCCGGTATGAATGGTCGACCATGTTATGGTCGACAGTCATCAGGTCGACCACTATTGGTCGACATTGGCATGTCAACATGGACAAATGGTTGACACATGAAAATAGTCGACACATGCATGGTCGACACATGAAAATGTCGGCATGATTTTTTTTTACTTTTTTGGGTGTCGTTTTCTGTGTAAAGTGACAGGGAACCCCAATTAGTGCACAGCGTCCACTCGCACGGCTCGCTTCGCTCGCCATGCTTCGGGCACGGTGCCTTGCTCCGCTACTGCTGCGCTTGGCACAGATTACCGTTCCAATAGTAGTCCACATGGATCGTAAAGTTTTTAAAAGTTCTACAATTTTTTTTTAAAAAAAAACTCATGTCGACCTTTTCATGTGTCGACCTTTCATGTGTCGACCATGTGTCCAAGTCGAACATGTCAATGTCGACCAATAGTGGTTGACCTAATGACTGTCGACCATAACATGGTCGACCGTCCAAACGGATACCGGGGGTCATTCCGAGTTGTTCGCTCGCAAGCTGCTTTTAGCAGCTTTGCACACGCTAAGCCGCCGCCTACTGGGAGTGAATCTTAGCTTCTCAAAATTGCGAACGAAAGATTAGCAGAATTGCGAATAGACACTTCTTAGCAGTTTCTGAGTAGCTCCAGACTTACTCGGCATCTGCGATCAGTTCAGTCAGTGTCGTTCCTGGTTTGACGTCACAAACACACCCAGCGTTCGCCCAGACACTCCTCCGTTTCTCCAGCCACTCCGCGTTTTTCCCAGAAACGGTAGCATTTTTTCACACACACCCATAAAACGGCCAGTTTCCGCCCAGAAACACCCACTTCCTGTCAATCACACTCCGATCACCAGAACGAAGAAAAAACCTTGTAATGCCGTTAATAAAATACCTAACTGCATAGTAAATTTACTTGGCGCAGTCGCACTGCGGACATTGCGCATGCGCATTAGCGACTAATCACTCCGTTGCGAGAAAAAAATAACGAGCGAACAACTCGGAATGACCCCCACCGTTTCTATCTTTTGCCACATTGTGATATACTGAAAGCAATCTAAATGATCCATATATTCTCCTATTGTGTCACAAGCTTTCATTTCCCTGGTTTCTATGGCAATCACAGTTGTCTTTTCTGAAGTATCGAGCATTAAACAAAAACGAAAGTGTACTTTTAAAGGCATTTTCCTAATCCCTAATCCATTGGTTCCCAAACGCTGTCCTCAAGGCACCCCAACAGTCCAGGATTTAGGCTTATCCCTGCTTGTGCACAGATGGTATAATCAAACTGATTGAGGTACTAATTAAGTCACCTCTGTCTAAGCATGGATATCCTTAAAACGTGGACTGTTGCTGTGCCTTGAGGACCACGTTTGAGAACCACTACCCTTATCCCTTTATCTGTTTCTCCAAACTGAACAGATAAAAGGTCCTGATTCTGAGTCGCAAGCAGATGCGGCCATGTGTTTTGCAGCAGTCGTGCTAATGCAGTGGCTGATTACTACAAAACTGAGACACTCAATTGCCACATTCTGCGGCAGTGTAAATCAGTCTTGGTGAATCTTCAGACGCACTTTCAAAACTTGCTCCAGCGCTATGGCCGCCGGCACGGTTCCTGCGTCTGACTGTAGCATAATGTGTGAGTGTTTCTGCATCTTCAGTAGTGATGAGCGGGTTCGGTTCCTCGGAATCCGAACCCCCCCCCGAACTTCACCCATTTTACACGGTTCCGAGGCAGACTCGGATCCTGCCGCCTTGCTCGGTTAACCCGAGCGCGCCCGAACGTCATCATCCCGCTGTCGGATTCTCGCGAGATTCGTATTCTATATAAGGAGCCGAGCGTCACCGCCATTTTCACTCGTGCATTGGAGATGATAGGGAGAGGACGTGTGCAGCGTTCTCTCAGTTGTGTTCAGTGTGCTGCAAATATCTGTGCTCAGTGTGCTGCAAATATCTGTGCTCAGTGTGCTTGCAAATATCTGTGCTCAGTGTGCTGAAAATATCTACGTTCTCTGCCTGAAAAACGCTCCATATCTGTGCTGCATTGTAGTATATAGTAGGAGGACAGTGCAGAATTTTGCTGACCAGTGACCACCAGTATTATATCAGTACGGTACAGTAGTCCACTGCTCTACCTACCTCTGTGTCGTCAAGTATACTATCCATCCATACCTGTGGTGCATTTAAGTTTTGCGCAGTATATATATAGTAGGAGGACAGTGCATAATTTTGCTGACCACCAGTATATAATATATAGCAGTATGGTACAGTAGGCCATTGCTATTGATATATTACTGGCATATAATTCCACACATTAAAAAATGGAGAACAAAAATGTGGAGGGTAAAATAGGGAAAGATCAAGATCCACTTCCACCTCGTGCTGAAGCTGCTGCCATTAGTCATGGCCAAGACGATGAAATGCCATCAACGTCGTCTGCCAAGGCCGATGCCTAATGTCATAGTAGAGAGCATGTAAAATCCAAAAAACAAAAGTTCAGTAAAATGACCCAAAAATCAAAATTAAAATCGTCTGAGGAGAAGCTTAAACTTGCCAATATGCCATTTACGACACGGAGTGGCAAGGAACGGCTGAGGCCCTCTCCTATGTTCCTCATGACTAGTGGGTCAGCTTCACATGAGGATGGAAGCACTCATCCTCTCGCTAGAAAAATGAAAAGAGTTAAGCTGGCAAAAGCACAGCAAAGAACTGTGCGTTCTTCTAAATCACAAATCCCCAAGGAGAGTCCAATTGTGTCGGTTGCGATGCCTGACCTTCCCAACACTGGACGGGAAGAGGTGGCGCCTTCCACCATTTGCACGCCCCCTGCAAGTGCTGGGAGGAGCACCCGCAGTCCAGTTCCTGATAGTCAAATTGAAGATGTCACTGTTGAAGTACACCAGGATGAGGATATGGGTGTTGCTGGAGCTGAGGAGGAAATTGACAAGGAGGGTTCTGATGGTGAGGTGGTTTGTTTAAGTCAGGCACCCGGGGAGACACTTGTTGTCCGTGGGACCAAAATGGCCATTGACATGCCTGGTCAAATTACAAAAAAAAAAATCACCTCTTCGGTGTGGAATTATTTTAACAGAAATGCAGACAACAGGTGTCAAGCCGTGTGTCGCCTTTGTCAAGCTGTAATAAGTAGGGGTAAGGACGTTAACCACCTCGGAACATCCTCCCTTATACGTCACCTGGAGCGCATTCATCAGAAGTCATTGACAAGTTCAAAAACTTTGGGTGACAGCGGAAGCAGTCCACTGACAACTAAATCCCTTCCTCTTGTAACCAAGCTCCTGCAAACCACACCACCAACTCCCTCAGTGTCAATTTCCTCCTTAGACAGGAAAGCCAATAGTCCTGCAGGCCATGTCACTGTCAAGTCTGACGAGTCCTCTCCTGCCTGGGATTCCTCCGATGCATCCTTGAGTGTAACGCCTACTGCTGCTGGCGCTGCTGTTGTTGCTGCTGGGAGTCGATCGTCATCCCAGAGGGGAAGTCGGAAGACCACTTGTACTACTTCCAGTAAGCAATTGACTGTCCAACAGTCCTTTGCGAGGAAGATGAAATATCACAGCAGTCATCCTGCTGCAAAGCGGATAACTCAGGCCTTGGCTGCCTGGGCGGTGTTAAACGTGTTTCCGGTATCCACCGTTACTTCACAGGAAACTAGAGAATTGCTTGAGGTACTGTGTCCCTGGTACCAAATACCATCTAGGTTCCATTTCTCTAGGCAGGCGATACCGAGAATGTACATGTCACAGACCTCAGAAAAAGAGTCACCAGTGTCCTAAAAAATGCAGTTGTACCCAATGTCCACTTAACCACGGACATGTGGACAAGTGGAGCAGGGCAGACTAAGGACTATATGACTGTGACAGCCCACTGGGTAGATGTATTGCCTCCCGCAGCAAGAACAGCAGCGGCGGCACCAGTAGCAGCATCTCGCAAACGCCAACTGGTTCCTAGGCAGGCTACGCTTTGTATCACCGCTTTCCATAAGAGGCACACAGCTGACAACCTCTTACGGAAACTGAGGAACATCATCGCAGAATGGCTTACCCCAATTGGACTCTCCTGGGGATTTGTGACATCGGACAACGCCACCAATATTGTGCGTGCATTACATGTGGGCAAATTCCAGCACGTCCCATGTTTTGCACATACATTGAATTTGGTGGTGCAGAATTTAAAAAAAAACCCTGTCGGGCGTGCAAGAGATGCTGTCGATGGCTTGAAGAATTGCGGGCCACTTTCGGCATTCAGCCACCGCGTGCCGAAGACTGGAGCACCAGCAAACACTCCTGAACCTGCCCTGCCATCATCTGAAGCAAGAGGTGGTAACGAGGTGGAATTCAACCCTCTATATGCTTCAGTGGATGGAGGAGCAGCAAAAGGCCATTCAAGCCTATACAGCTACTTACGATATAGGCAAAGGAGGGGGAATGCACCTGACTCAAGCGCAGTGGAGAATGATTTCAACGTTGTGCAAGGTTCTGCAACCCTTTGAACTTGCCACACGTGAAGTCAGTTCAGACACTGCCAGCCTGAGTCAGGTCATTCCCCTCATCAGGCTTTTGCAGAAGAAGCTGGAGAGATTAAAGGAGGAGCTAAAACAGAGCGATTCCGCTAGGCATGTGGGACTTGTGGATGGAGCCCTTAATTCGCTTATCCAGGATTCACGGGTGGTCAATCTGTTGAAATCAGAGCACTACATTTTGGCCACCATGCTCGATCCTAGATTTAAAACCTACGTTGTATCTCTCTTTCCGGCAGACACAAGTCTGCAGAGGTTCAAAGACCTGCTGGTGAGAAAATTGCTGGTGAGAAAAACAGCTCCTCCTTCACATTCTCCCGCAACTGGGGCTGCGAGGAAAAGGCTAAGAATTCCGAGTCCACCCGCTGGCGGTGATGCAGCACAGTCTGGAGCGAGTGCTGACATCTGGTCCGGACTGAAGGACCTGCCAACGATTACTGACATGTCGTCTACTGTCACTGTATATGATTCTGTCACCATTGAAAGAATGGTGGAGGATTATATGAGTGACCGCATCCAAGTAGGCACGTCAGACAGTCCGTACGTATACTGGCAGGAAAAAGAGGCAATTTGGAGGCCCTTGCAGAAACTGGCTTTATTTTACCTAAGTTGCCTCCCCTCCAGTGTGTACTCCGAAAGAGTATTTAGTGCAGCCGCTCACCTTGTCAGCAATCGGCGTATGAGGTTACTTCCAGAAAATGTGGAGAAGATGATGTTCATCAAAATTAATTATAATCAATTCCTCCGTGGAGACATTCACCAGCAATTGCCTCCAGAAAGTACACAGGGACCTGAGATGGTGGATTCCAGTGGGGACGAATTAATAATCTGTGAGGAGGGGGATGTACACAGTGAAAGGGGTGAGGAATCGGACGATGAGGAGGAGGTGGACATCTTGCCTCTGTAGAGCCAGTTTGTGCAAGGAGAGATTAATTGCTTCTTTTTTGGTGGGGGCCCAAATTAACCAGTAATTTCAGTCACAGTCGTGTGGCAGACCCTGGGGTATATTTAATAAAATTCGTATTTGGACCGATTTGGAGTGAGATTCATCACGAATGACATTGAATGTGTAAATTTGCAACTTTTTGAATTTGTTACGCCTCATTTACTAAGCTGTCGTATTTGTATTTTTCGTGTTTTCCGATGTCGATGTCATTTGTGGTTTTGTGAGGTAGAATGCGGCCGATTTATTGTTTTTGCGGCCGTGTTATGAGGTTTTTTTACGACTGCGTCACATTTTGGTTACGGCAGTGTTTGTCCGTTCACGGACGCATTTTTTTCCTAAGTTTCGTTTTTGTCACTCGTCCGTGATTGGTTTGATTCGTGATGGAGGAGTGTCTGTGCACATTACTATAAAAATGCCCCAAACCGTCCGACCCTCGTGGGTTTAGCTAGTGGAGAGGTGAGAGGAAGGTGTGTTAGGAGTTGGTGAGTTGTTTGGAGTTTTTGGCGGTTTTGAGGAGGTTCTTTGTGATTGTTGAGTGCTGTACTGTGTGTGTAAGTAGTCTTGTCATACTTGTTGTGTAGTTATTTAAAAGTCTGTCTAGTTTTTTGTCATTGTTTTTTTTTTACGTCTATTGTCATTGTTTGTGAGTGAGTGTGTGTGTGTGTTTGGAGTGTGGTGTGTAGTGGTAGTGGAGGAGTGTGTTTACTGTATTTTTTTCTCAGTGTTATTTGTTGTTTGTCCTGATTATGTCCCAGTCAGAGGTGAGTGAGGTGGAGGAGGTGAGTGAGGTGGAGGAGGTGAGTGAGGTGGAGGAGGTGAGTGAGAGGGAGGAGGTGAGTGAGGTGGAGGAGGTTAGTGAGGAGGAGGGGGAGGTTGTTGCTGCGGCCTCCAGTGATAGTGATGGTGTTGTGGCTCCGCAGCCACGCACCACTACAAAGACTGGCCGCAATGTAAAATTCAGTTACGCAGAAAATATGGCTTTGGTGCGGGAGCTGATGAGGCATCATCGGCAGTTGTTTGGCCATGATACTGCAAAGGTGTCGTCACGCAGGAAGACTGTTCTGTGGGGGAAGGTCGTGGCGGCTGTGAATAGTGAGGGTGTGGTGAGGCGGACCGAGGACACGTGCCGTAAGCGTTTCTACGACATAAAGCGCCGTGTCAAGGCGAAGATGGCCAAGGAGGCTAAATCAGCCCGCCAAACCGGGGGTGGACACCCCTTCCGTGCATCTTACCGTGATTGGGAGGAGCCTGTGCGTGTACTCATTCCGCCAGAAGTGGTTGGTGCCACTCATGTCCGGGATTCGGATCGGCCAAGGCAGGATGGTGAGTGTTTTTAATTTTTTTATAAAATTTTAACATCTGTGCTTTGTCCTTAGTTGTCTAAAATGTCTTCTATCTAATTGTGATTGTCAGTTTGTTCATTCTTCTAATGTGTTGGTGATGTAGTGCAGGCCTGCCCAACCTGTGGCTCTCCAGCTGTTGTAAAACTACAAGTCCCATCATGCCTTGCCACAGTTTTGCTATTAGGGAATGCTAAAACTGTGGCAGGGCATGCTGGGATGTGTAGTTTCACTACATCTGGAGAGCCACAGGTTGGCCAGGCCTGATGTAGTGTTATTCTCAATTATGTATCTTTTTAGCCTTTGTCTGGTTTATTTTTTCTGGTTGCCTTGGCCTTTTTCTGGTGTTTTATGTCAAAAGTAAATGTTTGTAGGTGTATTTTAAAGAAGTGTGATGAATATGTTTTTTTCAATGTTTTTTTTAGATACATTTCATAGCATTTATGTTTATTGTGTGTTGTTCTGGGTTGTCCTTTGTGTGCTTGATGTGTTTTTTCATGCATATTTGGTTGTGATGTTTCCAAGTTTTAGCAGATATTTGTGGCTAGTGTTTGATTCTTAGCATCAAAATTTGGGACCTTAGCGTGCAAGATTGTGGTTGTGTCAAGCTACGACGTTTTGGTTTTAAGTAGTATAATTGTTTGCATTATGCGCCTTTGTGTATGGATTATTTTGCCAATTTTTTATAAATTTAAAGTATACACACCCAATGAAGTCAGGCAGAAAAGCATAAGCATCGTTTAGTTTACTTCTCATCAGGTACCACATATGTTTACATCACAATAAGGAATTTGCATAAACATATTCTTAAACAAAGTATGTTCATAAGGACAATCTTCATATTTCTACAGTACGCCAGAGAAGCAGCACAGCCAGGCCACATCCAACACTGCCAAGAGATGCAGATGGTGGCAATGCAGGTAAGATTTAACTGTAAACACATATTCTGCAAACACATAGAAACACAAAATGTTAATGATTATCTTATCACATAGGTTCTTCTTCGGCAAATCCCCCTCCCCTAAGGCGCCCATCACAGGGCTCGGTTACTGTGGCAAGTAGGCCAACCAAGAGACGCCGGCTTGAGGATGAATCTCCAGCACCAGCATCACCACCCCAACGGCGCATCTCCGCAGTGTCGGCCCTGCCACCACTAGCTCTTTTGGCCAGCCCACAAAGTGAGGATCCACAATCCCCTCAGTTGTCTGGTGAGTAAACATAACAATTACGTGTAAATACGTAAAAAAAAACAGTGGTGTAGATTTATTAACCTGGAGAAGGCATAAGGAAGTGAAAAATCAATGATATGTGCAAGGTGATAAAGGCAGCAGTACAAAATAAACACAACTGTGAATGTACATATTGGAGCTGTTTGCCTTGTGCCTTTATCACCTTGCACATATCACTGGTTTTTAACTTCCTTATGCCTTCTCCAGGTTTATACATCTGCACCACTGTTAGTACAGATTTTAAAAAATGACACAAATGATCACTGATCCTTGCAATAATCAACAACAACAAGCAGATGGTGTTAAGGTATTTTTAGATGGTTTAGTGTCAGATGTGATGTTGGCCGTATCAACATATTTTTGTAACATAAATTTTTGGCAAAAAAAACAACATAAATGTTAAGTCTCATCCAATTGTGTTGCATGGCCAACAACACCAGTTCTAAACATAGGGCACCTTCATTCTTTTTCAACCATTGTTAATGTGTACATTTTAGACCACTCTATTTGTTAACGTTTTGGGCAGACCACTGACTGCCTTGAACAATGTATGAGTGTATTGGTCAACACATTTATTGTATTGTGTGTGTTGCTCCAAAGGAAGCTTCATACCCAATATGTAAATGTAGTACTTTGTATTTGTTAGAGTTCTACGTGTTTAAACAGTAATTATGGCTGTGAATCCAACTATTCCCACAAACTTTTAACAACTGAGTAGTGAACATTAGAAGCCACATATTTTTTTAAAAAGGTGAACAACATAGTTAAGTTTAGGCCCCAATCTATTTAGCAATTACAACATTAATATTAAGAAGTAATGCATGTTGACGTAAAGCTATAGTAATGTGAGAGGTGCGGCTGCGTGTGGTGGTGCCTGCTGCCGTGCAGGTGTAGATTCGGTACTCACCAGGCGCCGCTCTCTCTCACCTTCAGGTACCGGAACCTTCAACGGACCTGGAAATCTTCAGTCGGATCCGGACACTGCGATTCCCTCTCGGAGCTGACCGACGACCGAGCTGAGGAGAGAATAGTTTACCTTAAAGGGGGTATCGACCCTTCTTCCACTGGAACAGGGGATACCCCAGGGGTGACCGCGACCTTCACCGGTTGGGTGAAAGGTCATCACTGGCCTCAGCCACCCAGCTTTCACACACTCGCGCTCTCGCACGTAGTGTGATGAAAAGGATTCTCACGTCCGTGAGCAATCCCGATTCCGGCGCTCGGGGACAGACAAGGGACAAACGCACACACAGGTGTTACTCACCGTCAGTTTCGCACTGCGAACGTCTTCTTCTCCTACAGGTCCCTGTAAGGAGGTAAACAAACAAACAGCCGTGCAGGGCCTAACTCTAACCTAGTGTCACACCCTATACTAACTACAACGGCAGAGCCCTCGAACTAGCTCTGTGGGTGTGGTGCAACAAAACTAAACACACTTAACGAGCTCACACTTTGCCCCGCACGGTAACATACATCACGATACACAATGCAAGCGACGGTACGGTCCCTTTAGTTACCCGACTCAGAACACCCAGTAGTGGGGGCCGCACTGCTCACCCACCCACCGTACTCTCTTCTTGGGGGCTCAGGCTGAGCGGGCCTGCCTACCTAACACCTCAGGGTGGCCTGGGCCTAGTGCCCAGTGCCACCTTTATTCACCTCGGGGGTCTTATTCACTGGGCCTAGCGCCCCCTAGCTGCACACAGGCCGGAGGCCTGACTTCACCCACGGGCCTAGCGCCCGCCTAACTTGTTGCCCGTCGGGTGACCTGGGCCTTGTGCCCAGGGTCACCTTAATATTCCCTAATTGGCCAGAATACACTAGGGCCTAACGCCCTCTAATGCCCGCAGGCCTATTGCCTGATATGCCCCCGGGCCTAGTGCCCGTCCCTGGTGGTCGAGGGAGGAAAAGGGGAGGGGGTGAATGTTGCCTCACCGAGGCCTCACCTGCTCCGCGGGGTCTCCGGCACTCTCTTCTGCCGCTGACCCGTCCTGGCCAGCGGCGCCGCCATCTCTCCTCCGCGTCCAGCCGCCGCTGGACATCTTCCTCCTGCAGGCCGACGTCTTCCGGCCTCTTCAGCGGCCACCGGAGCTCTTCTCCCCACGGCCGCCGTCTTCTTCGTCCACACCGTCTTGGCTCCCCGTCCGGCTCTTCTTCTGCCTTCGCGCCCCCGCGCGCGGTCTTTTCTTCAGGCTCCCGTCCGGCGTCTGACGTCAGATGCCGGGGGCGGGACCTATGATGCGGCGAGCGCCGATTGGCTCGCCGCGTCCCTCTCTGATTGGCTGCCGCTCCGGGAGCCGTGATTGGCTCCCGGAGGGCGCCAACATTCGAATTCCTCTGGTCCGGTGCAGGGAAAAGGGTAATCCCTGCACCGGACACCCGCCGCCACGCACCCAGCGCTGGGGACAGACAAGCTGCCCCAGCGCTGTCCCCAGCTAGGGACAGCACCACAGATGTGCCCACAGGGCACATCTCTACATTTCCCCCCCCTTTTTCCTTTGTAGTCCCTACAAAGTTCTCCACGACGTCCATTGTCCGCGGGTCAGGGAATTCCGAGGTCCCTCCGGCGAGGTTGTGTTCAAGGGTCCAGCCCGGACAGGCTGTGACCCCACATCCTTTCACCTCCAGCTCCGGGTTCCTCTTCTTCGTTCCTCCTGACCTCCATCGGTGGATCCTCTGGGGAAGTGGCATCTCCCCACGGTCGCTCAACGTGGGCCACCAAGGGGAATCTTCCTCCACGGGGACAGCAGTCCCCCACTCTTGGCCTTCCAGATCGTCTGGGACATCGTCCCTGTCTTCAGGGCGTGGTACCGACCACCACCCAACAGCGGAATCCTCCGGGGCATCCATTTCCTCCCGGGCAACAGCCATCATATGTCGAATTTCCTCGTGGGGCATCTCCAAAGGTCCTGTGTCTTCCTCTGGAACGGGTCCTCCCACGGCATCGCGATCCTGTCCCCGTACGTCCGTCCATTTCGGCACTCCCGGCAGGTACTCCTGCTCCAGGACTATCTCCTCCTCTTCACGGAGGGCATTCAACTGGGGGCATGACTCCACCCGATCCTGCCAGTCACTCTCGTCGGCGCTTCCGATGCCAGAGTCGTCCTCCATCTGTTCTGGGAGGGATTCGTCGGCGGACAGCTCACCGTAGTCCGAGTCCTCCTACACCGATACCTGGACTAGGGGACTATTTTCCTCCTCAGCGTACTTAGTCCTTTCCGCTGGCACCTCTGTTTCCTCAGCGTACTCCTTCGTTTCCGCTGGCATCTCTTGGTACCCAGGACACTCCTGTTCCGCACGTCCTTGTCGTGGACGGTTCCTTCGCGGGGAGATTCCGGACGTCTCAGTCACTGGGTCTTCACGCTTTTCTTCGCAGCGTGGTCTCTTCACCTCCCAGTCGTCCACCTCCGCCTTATGCGGGAAAGGATTCTGCCTTACTGGGGTCACTTTCTTGGGACAGAGTAGGTCCGCAGCATCTTCCCAGGGGCACTCACTGGCCGCATGTCCTGGTCGCCGACACTTCCAACAAGGGAGGGCCACTGCCACCTTCTCCAAGACGGGTTCCTGGTCCACCTTCTTCGCTGAGGAATCTCCACCCGTTGGTTCCGGCTCAGAGGAAATGGGCACCTGCGAACTAACTTCAAGCAGGGTCTTCCGCTCCATTTCCCTGGTTTCCTCCTCCCATCTCTGGGCGCGACCATCTGCAATCATCCGGTCTTCATTCCACGGACAATCGGGAAGCGCATGTCCTCTCGCCTCGCAGAGCGCACACACAGGCTCTGCAGACACCCGGTCCCAAAGCTGCTGACGAGATTCCGTCAGCTGCTTCACCGTGGCCTCGTAGTCCGTCCTGTCTTCAGTCCATGGACATTCCAGGAGCCGATGTCGGGGATCTCCACAGCTTTCACACCGGGGATCAACCTCGTCTTCGCTCAACTCTTCGTCCCAGGGACAACTGTTGTGCTCATGCCCGTAGTTTCCGCAGAGCAAACACCAGGACTCCTTCTTCACTTGGCCCTGCTGACGTCTTCGGTCCGCTTCCTGGACCACCTTCTTTGGGGACGTCTCTCGCCACGTACACTTGTCAGCAAAGTGCCCCGTTTGCCGACATTTCTTGCAGGGCGTCACAGCGGCCTTCTTGCGCCCCTTCTCCCGGCGCTCTTCTTTTCCACGCTGGACCGACCGCTGCACTATCTTCAGGAGGTCTGCCCCAGACACCGTCACCCAGTCGCTCTGGTCCGCACGCGTCTGTGGGTAAGTCTGTTCCGGAGCCATCCGCAGGGAGGTCTTCTTGGTGGCGTTCCACATCGTGTCCGTGATCCGGTCTCTCTGATCCTGCCGACTACGCCAAGTGTGAGAGGTGCGGCTGCGTGTGGTGGTGCCTGCTGCCGTGCAGGTGTAGATTCGGTACTCACCAGGCGCCGCTCTCTCTCACCTTCAGGTACCGGAACCTTCAACGGACCTGGAAATCTTCAGTCGGATCCGGACACTGCGATTCCCTCTCGGAGCTGACCGACGACCGAGCTGAGGAGAGAATAGTTTACCTTAAAGGGGGTATCGACCCTTCTTCCACTGGAACAGGGGATACCCCAGGGGTGACCGCGACCTTCACCGGTTGGGTGAAAGGTCATCACTGGCACAAAGCCTCAGCCACCCAGCTTTCACACACTCGCGCTCTCGCACGTAGTGTGATGAAAAGGATTCTCACGTCCGTGAGCAATCCCGATTCCGGCGCTCGGGGACAGACAAGGGACAAACGCACACACAGGTGTTACTCACCGTCAGTTTCGCACTGCAAACGTCTTCTTCTCCTACAGGTCCCTGTAAGGAGGTAAACAAACAAACAGCCGTGCAGGGCCTAACTCTAACCTAGTGTCACACCCTATACTAACTACAACGGCAGAGCCCTCGAACTAGCTCTGTGGGTGTGGTGCAACAAAACTAAACACACTTAACGAGCTCACACTTTGCCCCGCACGGTAACATACATCACGATACACAATGCAAGCGACGGTACGGTCCCTTTAGTTACCCGACTCAGAACACCCGGTAGTGGGGGCCGCACAGCTCACCCACCTACCGTACTCTCTTCTTGGGGGCTCAGGCTGAGCGGGCCTGCCTACCTAACACCTCAGGGTGGCCTGGGCCTAGTGCCCAGTGCCACCTTTATTCACCTCGGGGGTCTTATTCACTGGGCCTAGCGCCCCCTAGCTGCACACAGGCCGGAGGCCTGACTTCACCCACGGGCCTAGCGCCCGCCTAACTTGTTGCCCGTTGGGTGACCTGGGCTTTGTGCCCAGGGTCACCTTAATATTCCCTAATTGGCCAGAATACACTAGGGCCTAACGCCCTCTAATGCCCGCAGGCCTATTGCCTGATATGCCCCCGGGCCTAGTGCCCGTCCCTGGTGGTCGAGGGAGGAAAAGGGGAGGGGGTGAATGTTGCCTCACCGAGGCCTCACCTGCTCCGCGGGGTCTCCGGCACTCTCTTCTGCCGCTGACCCGTCCTGGCCAGCGGCGCCGCCGTCTCTCCTCCGCGTCCAGCCGCCGCTGGACATCTTCCTCCTGCAGGCCGACGTCTTCCGGCCTCTTCAGCGGCCACCGGAGCTCTTCTCCCCACGGCCGCCGTCTTCTTCGTCCACACCATCTTGGCTCCCCGTCCGGCTCTTCTTCTGCCTTCGCGCCCCCGCGCGCGGTCTTTTCTTCAGGCTCCCGCCCGGCGTCTGACGTCAGACGCCGGGGGCGGGGCCTATGACGCGGCGAGCGCCGATTGGCTCGCCGCGTCCCTCTCTGATTGGCTGCCGCTCCGGGAGCCGCGATTGGCTCCCGGAGGGCGCCAACATTCGAATTCCTCTGGTCCGGTGCAGGGAAAAGGGTAATCCCTGCACCGGACACCCGCCGCCACGCACCCAGCGCTGGGGACAGACAAGCTGCCCCAGCGCTGTCCCCAGCTAGGGACAGCACCACAGATGTGCCCACAGGGCACATCTCTACAGTAAGACCAATGCTACATATTTACTAAATAGTGTCTGTCTTCAACCCCATACAGACCCAGCCATCAGCACCAAGGATGCCCAGCAGGAACGTGACCAGGAGACCTTCACACTCCACCTGCAGCCCATCGATCCTACACAGCCAACTACGGCGCAGGACATACCCCAACCACCACAAACATCTCCCAGCCCCCAATTGAGCACAACACAAGTCCACACACAAATGGGCACTGAGTTTTGGAGCCGTTGGGCCACACAACAGGCGGACCACTATGCGTGCCTCAACACTCACAGCCAATACCTGTCAAGTCTGCCCCATCATCTGCCTAGACTGAGTCGCAACTCAGGCAGACTTATAGTGCAGGTGGGCAGAATCGCAAACTCCATGGAGCAGATGAGGGCAGACAACAGCCAAATGCAATCAAACCTCCAACGCATCTTGGCTGAACAGCAGCGGCAGCAACAAACACTCATCCAGATCATCCAACATAACCAAATGATAAATGAGAACCTATCACGAATTATATCCAACAACACTGCTGCTAATACGCAGCTCACAGCAAGCTTGAACAATCTTAGTCAAAGCCTAAGTGTGTTGGCATCACACCATGTGACATCGAGCTCGGGGACAACTACACCAAGCCACAACCCAGTTCAATCCCCAGTTCGACGCTCAAGTCGAACCCGCACCAACGAGCTAGCACAATCCTCGGCACCCAGCACACAAAAAAATAATAATAATAATAATGCATGCACAGAATATGGTGACCATTAAAATGTTTTTTTTTTATCATAAATTGGTGTGTTCAAAAAAATAAATTGTTAACACGGAATATGTGTATTGTTTAATTCGCTCCACAAACCACCTCCACATTAGTGTCTTGGGCCAGATGTGTATTGGTATAAATATATTACCTGCCCCTAGGTGTCCTCAGCTCAACGTGTGTCTAATCTATGGCACCCAGCACATTGGCCATGGCCGCAAGATCACATAAAGCTACCCTGACTGCATGCCACTGCAACTCCAGGGTAGGGAAGCAGAGAGAGGCATCTATGTGGCCATCCAAGACATCCAAAACCTGAGTGGACATTCCAAAATTAAAGGTGAGTGTCATGACCTGTAATCAATACAATACTGTGTTATATTACATTACAGAAGCACCACTTTGACATAGACGTGTATGTATGTTTTAAGTCACCTGAATTACATATTTCTAAAAGGTGGCCTGTGAGATACTAATTACATTGCCAGTCACAGGCTGGAAGCTGCCAGTAGCCATAAAGTGCAACACAGGCAGGAGTTTGTGCAGGCCTGAGACAGAGCGAGAGCGTGCTGTCTCAGGGTCTAGGTTCAGTTTGACAACGTCATACAGAGGGAAAATGTAATTTACATTTAGTCGGAGCATCTGTAAACGACCACTAAAAAAACAGCCATGCCCAGCCTACGCGGAACCTGTACAACCTGCTGACCATGTTGATTTTCCTGGCCTGGGTTTATTGTAGCCTCATGGAGCATGGTCAGGTATCCCCCAGCAAACAAGACAGCAGTACTACACACAGTAGCAGCCATTTCAGAGTGAGAGAGGAGAAAAATGTGTTTGGGCCCCTTTTAAAGGCCCAAAAAGTCAGGTGTGAGTAATGTAGAATTGGCAACACATGTAAACACGCTTCTCAAAAGCAGGTCTATTTTTTTTTAGGCTTTTTGTACGATCAGTATTTTTTCACGGCCGCACATGCATTTTCACGGAAGAGATTTCAAATACGAATGCTTAGTAAATGACCGAGTTCTATACCTAAACAGCCGCGTTTGACCGATGGTGTATTCATTCGTAATTTTACTACACAGCCGTAATAAAAATACGAATGCCCTCATCACTGCCGAGATTTGTGCTTAGTAAATTCCCGAGATGACACTTTGAAGAAAAAACACCAAATCGGTCAAAATCGGGAGCTTAGTAAATATACCCCTCTGTCGCTGAAATGATGGGTTTGTTAAAGTGTGCATGTCCTGTTTATACAACATAAGGGTGGGTGGGAGGGCCCAAGGACAATTCCATCTTGCACCTCTTTTTTCTTTAATTTATCTTTGCATCATGTGCTGTTTGGGGACTATTTTTTGAAGTGCCATCCTGCCTGACACTGTAGTGCCACTCCTAGATGGGCCAGTTGTTTGTGTCGGCCACTTGGGTCGCTTAGCTTAACCATCCAGCGACCTTGGTGCACCTCTTTTTTTCTTTGCATCATGTGCTGTTTGGGGACTATTTTTTAAGTGCCATCCTGTCTGACACTGCAGTGCCACTCCTAGATGAGCCAGGTGTTTGTGTCGGCCACTTGTGTCGCTTAGCTTAGTCACACAGCTACCTCATTGCACCTCTTTTTTTCTTTGCATCATGTGCTGTTTGGGGATTATTTTTTGAAGTGCTATCCTGTCTGACACTGCAGTGCCACTCCTAGATGGGCCAGGTGTTTGTGCCGGCCACTTGGGTCGCTTAGCTTAGTCACACAGCTACCTCATTGTACCTCTTTTTTTCTTTGCATCATGTGATGTTTGGGGACTATTTTTTAAATCTGCCATCCTGTCTGACACTGCAGTGCCACTCCTAGATGGGCCAGATGTTTGTGTCGGACACTTGGGTCGCTTAGCTTAGTCATCCAGCGACCTCGGTGCAAATTTTAGGACTAAAATAATATTGTGAGGTGTGAGGTGTTCAGAATAGACTGGAAATGAGTGGAAATTATGGTTATTGAGGTTAATAATACTATGGGATCAAAATGACCGACCCCCAAATTCTATGATTTAAGCTGTTTTTGAGGGGTTTTTGTAAAAAAAACCACCCAAATCCAAAACACACCCGAATCCGACAAAAAAATTTCAGGGAGGTTTTGCCAAAACGCGTCCGAATGCAAAACACGGCCGCGGAACCGAATCCAAAACCAAAACACAAAAAATGTCCGGTGCACATCACTAATCTTTAGGTGCAGAACAGCCGCTGTCGGTAACACACGAGCACCTGCCTAGCCACTCCCCTGATAACTGGATGGCCTACACCTACCCTAGTGAGATCATCTTTACTCTGTCTGCTTTGTGCCAGTGAAATGTACAGTATACTGTGACAAATCTCTTCTATAGTATATACAGACACATGCGTTCATCAAATAAGGTTTGAGGTAAATATATGGTAAAAAAAAGGGCAGACTAGATGGGCCAAGTAGTTCTTATCTGCCATCAAATTCTATGTTTCTATGCAAAGTGGCTATACTGTAGCTGCAGCGGCGGAAGCCTGATTAACTACCATATGCTAATGCCAGATTCCATTGTGCTAATGTAGGGGTCCGTGGTTCTGCAAGTGGTAACCCGTGATGCCCATTGATTTTACGCCAGCCGCAGCAATCATCACCATTAGGATCAACACCTGCACCAGGCCCATGCGTGGTGTAAGATACCTGTCAGGAAGAGGTTACACTTATCTGTGAGAATGACTCAGAATCACACGGAGTTGTAGACACTCCCACTAGTCAAGGTGGTTCTGTGCACTCACATTGTCCCCTCCTAGTTTTCACCAAGACTTGCCCAATTTCATAGTACCCTGTAAAATGTGTGCAAGGCACAGGAAGGGGGATTGATCATGTAACATGGGGCATGCTTCCCATCACCTCTGAAGGGAAGCACCAAAGGGAAGGGCATCACCAACAAAGGGAAGGAAAGCACCAAACCCCTTTTCCTCCTATAAAAGGGACCTTATTAATGATGTGTGTGTGCACCTGCAGCAGCTGGGTGTGATACTTTGCAACCTGTCCTGGAATGGGGGTAAAAGTCCTGCTTAGAGGTAATACAGGGTAAGCTCTCTGACTGAGTAATAAGGACCAATAGTAAATTAGCTTATATGTATCTGTATACTGGTACGTTGCTTTCCATGTTTCTTGATCATTCTGCAAAAAGTACATTCTAGGTAACTCCCTAAACAACGGGCAGTCTTTTCATGCGCACTCATAAGATTAGATTTCCTGCATTTGGTGTTTACTGTTGTCCTCTTCCCCATCCCTCACTTGTGAAGTGGATCTGGAATAAATCACACTGTGATCCTAATCTATCAGACAACTAAATACATTAATTTCCTACATACGATCCTTCATTACATTATATCCAATCTTGTTTCAGTCGCATGTTGTGACTTTCCTTGTATTTTTGATCCTCAGCATTGTTAGAGCAATATAACGTGTGATCACACAGCACTGCCAGACTATGTGCCCCCAGCACACTCTTCTTCTATCTCCCACTCCTTCTGGTACAGTACGCTATGACGCTTGTTCATGTGTCTGCACAGTACTTACAGGAGAAACGGCAGCTCAATGAGACACCATGTGGCAGACACTAGTAGTACATGTCCAATAACAGAAGAATTACAATATATCATTTATTGTATGTACAGTACCAGTCAAAAGTTTGGACACACCTTCTCCTTCAATGGTTTTTATTTATTTTAATTATTTCTACATTGTAGTTTAATACTGAAGACATCAAAACTATGAAAGAACACATATGGAATTATGTTGTAAACAAAAAAGTGTTAAACAAATCAAAATATGTTTTATATTTTAGATTCCTCAAAGTAGCCCTCTATTGCTTTGATGACAGCTTTGCACACTCTTGGCATTCTCGCAATCAGATTCATGAGGTAGTCTTCTGGAATGGTTTTGAAGTAACAGGTGTGTCTTGTCAAGAGTCAGGCTGTGGAATTACTTGCCTTCTTAATGTATTTGAGACCATCAGTTGTGTTGTGCAGAGGTAGGGTTTATTTTCACAGCACCGCTGTATTCTTACAGCATACAGGACCAGTGTACTTTTATTTTAACAGCAGCACCACTGTATTTTTACAGCATACAGGACCAGTGTACTTTTATTTTAACAGCAGCCCCCCTGTATTTTAACAGCATACAGGACCAGTGTACTTTTATTTTAACAGCAGCACCCCTGTATTTTTAAAGCATACAGGACCAGCGTACTTTTATTTTAACAGCAGTACCCATGAATTTTTACCATATACAAGACCTGTGTGCTTTTATTTTAACAACAGCAGCACCCCTGAATTTTTACAGCATATAAGACTGGGCCAGCAACCCTGTATTTTCACAGCACACAGGCCCAGTGTGCTTTTATTTTAACAAAAGCCGCACCCCTGAATTTTTTAAGCATACAAGGCTGGGCCAGCACCCCTGTATTTTTACAGCATACAGGACCAGTGTGCTTTTATTTTAACAACAACACCCCTGAATTTTTTACAGCATACAGGACCAGTGTGCTTTTATTTTAATAACAGCAGCACCCTTGAATTTTTACAGCATACAAGACTGGGCCAGTACCCCTGTATGTTCACAGTATACAGGACCAGTGTGCTTTTATTTTAACAACAGCACACATGAATTTTTTACAGCATACAGGACCAGTGTGCTTTTATTTTAACAACCGCAGCACCCCTGAGTTTTTACAGCATACAAGATTGGGCCAGCACCCCTGTATTTTCTCAGCACACAGGACCAGTGTACTCTTATTTTAACAGCAGCACCCCTGAATTTTTACAGCATACAGGACCAGTGTGCATTATTTTAACAACAGCAGCACCCTTGAATTTTTACAGCATACAAGACTGGGCCAGCACCCCTGTATTTTTACAGCATACAGGACCAGTGTGCTTTTATTTTAACAAAAGCAGCACCCATTCATTTTTACAGCATACAGGACCAGTGTGCTTTTATTATAAACAACATCAGCACCCCTGAATTTTTACAGCATACAAGACTGGGCCGGGCACCCCTGTATTTTTACAGCATACAGGACCAGTGTGCTTTTGTTTTAACAACAGCACCCCTGTATTTTTATAGCATACAGGACCAGTGTGCTTATTTTTAACAGCAGCACCTACATTTTTACAACATACAAGACTGGGCCAGCACCCCTGTATTTTTACAGCATACAGGACCAATGTGTTTTTATTTTAACAACAGCACCCCTGAATTTTTACAGCATACAGGACAAGTGTGCTTTTTTTCCAATTTTTTTATTTCAATTGAAGCATTACAGGGATTCTCAAGCAAAATGCATCATTGTGTACAATACAGATAATAGATATCATAAACATCTATCCAATGTGTAATAAAAACAATGCAACAATACTTGCCATTGCATTGTCTAATCTGTTTATGCAAATCATATACAAGATCTGTTCAAGCATTTAAGACAAACATGGCGAATAAGGTGAGTCCGGATCCATACCCATGACCACATTTCCACTATTTCTCTCCTAAAGAAGGATTCTATATTTCCCTCAAGGCTGTGTGTGGCCAAAAGTTAATTATCCTCAAATGAGATTGGGAGATCTTGCTCATAAATGCATGTTTCATAATATAATGTGTTTTTTAAAACATCTCCACACTTGTTCCTTTAATGGACGGGACAGAGTTTCTATATAACTTTCCCATGTTTCAATTTTTTTTTACAGTGAACCACTCTTTCTGTAATGAAGCCTCTTTTAGCTGCTGCAGATACTATTATTAACAATTTTTTAACACCTTGTGTTACTTTAGTTCCCTCAGGTGTTATACCAAATATTGCCCATTCAGGGGTTAATGGTAAGCAATTAACCAGGTGTTGAGTTACGTATCTCCATATCTGGACCCAAAATAGTCTTATTATAGGACACCCCCATAGGCAGTGGAGCAACTCAGCCTGTTGTGATCCACATCTAGGCAACAAATGATCCTCTATCATACCCATCAGATATCTACGGTGTGGTGACAGATATGTTCTATGCCAAATGTTCAAAAAGAGCTCTACATAAGATGCGGCAGGGATTAATGTGAAAGGATAACTCAAATATCTTCAACAGTTTTGTTGTGCTGAGAGATGCAAATTGGTCTCTCCATTGCGCCATCCCTGTCGTCAGTCCATCATATTGTAGGGGGATGTGTAGAAATGAGTAGTGTATAGATATTGCCTTAGAAGAGGGGTTTCTCTCCATCAATAGCTTATCTAGCGGATTATCATAATCCTTTGGGGATAGCATTCTGGAGAAACCAGCCACATAATGTTGAGGGAAATAGTCTCAATATTGGAAATTGTTCTACAGCTCATGCAAGTATGGATGGTTTTCTCGATTCACTGTTTATAATTTGTCATATGGAAGTGATGCCGTGCCTTTCCCATAACGTGAAAGGGTGACCTGCGTTTCCATCCTGGAAACGTGTATTACGGACTAAGGGGAGAAGAAGGGACACGTACGGGTTTCAGGAACATTTGTGTCGTAATATGTGCCAAACTTTGCATGTGGACATCAACAACGGATTCGGGTGGATCGATATAGGTATTTCTTCCTCATGTACATGCAGGAAGGAAATAATACTATCACCATTTAAAAATACGGTTTCTAAGGCCGTATAAGAGTACATATTTCCACCACGGTGCCAGTCTCGTAGATAGCGTAAATGGGAGGCATGGCTATATTCCGATATATTAGGTAAATTGATACCTCCATTGGATCTACGTTGCTGTAGTTTTATCATACTAATCCATGCCCTCTTGCTGTTCCAAATAAATGTGCGCATGATCTTATCAATCTCTTTCGTATCACTTCTAGATAGTAAAATTGGGAGGGATTGTAATGGGTATAGAATTCTAGGAAATAAAATAATTTTCACCAACTTTGCACTACCAAAATATGATATGCTAAGATGTCGCCATCGCTCCATGTCCTCCTTCATACTGCGTATAATCCTTCTCAGATTGAAGGTATACAAGTTGGTTATGTTATTCAGGATCCACACCCCAAAATAAGTAATCGCTTTGGTTGTCCATTCAACGGGGGTCTCCCTAAACCATGCTGGATGTGCATAACCTGGTTTTATATATAGGGCTGTGGAATTTTCAAAATTAACTTCAAACCCCGATATAAGTCCGAATTCTCTAATACGTTCCATCAGCGGTCCCAGGGCCCTCCTCAGCTCCGATATAAATAAGAGAACATCATCAGTGAAGGCTGACATCTTTACCTCCTCCATACCATTACTAATGCCCTTGAATTGGGATTTGGACATCTATAAGAAAATAGCGACCCTCCGGGTCTAGGATTGTATTAAAAATAGTATGAGGAAGGTGGTGAGCAAAGAGTATCGCCACTCTATGTGATTGGATTGGTAAGATGCAGAGAAACATTTGCCTATCCACCCGTCGCGCAACGTAGAGTCCTTCCCTTTTTAAAATGCGTTTCTTGAATATAGACAATATCTTGTTTGAGCTTTTTAAGGGCTGAGGATATTTTTTTGCATTTAATTGGGGTGTTAAGACCACCTACATTCTATGAGGTGATTTTAACAGAGTAGGGCAGTCGTTGGAGAGAGTGTTGTGGCATCAAAAAAGAAGTTGTCATCCTATGCCAGTCAATGGGAGTGAAAAAGTGATGATATATCTAATGAACATGGGGTCACCCTTGTCCCAGCAAGCACGGTAAACCCCAAGAGGGCTTATTACGTATGGATCCGGACTCTGTACAAAAAGTATAATCGTACACAATTGAATCAACTGTAAGAAAATCAGCTTCAACAATTTTTCAAAATGTTTCCCCTCCAAACAATCACAGTGCCATTCCCTGATCTGAATCTCAAGGGTTGGCAGATACATAGAAAAACAGAATCAAACATAGATAGTAAATATTATAACAGTTGAAAAGATAACATACATGTATTAAGACAAAAATTACCGGTTATCTCATAACCAGGAGAGCGTATCATCTCAATTTTAGATAGCCATAAAGGCTCATAAGTGAGGAGGGAACTTGATTGCGATCGGGCGGGTGAGCCCCTAGGTGGGCGATTCGGCAACAAATGGGCTCGGGCCTCATTCACGTTGTCAAAAATAAAAGTCTGCCCATTGTCAGTGACCTTCAGTTTTGCAGGGTACAACAATGCGAAGCGCTTATTGTTATCAACCAGAAACGTACAAATCATAGAGAACTCTTTGCGTTTCTGGGCCACCACGACAGAGAAATCCTGAAAATGAGAATACGGTGGTCCTCAACAACCAAGTCTCGTCGACATTTGAAAGTAACTAAAATTCTCTCCTAGTCCAGAAATTTCGCAATTACTGGGTGGGCCCTACTATTAGGACCCTCACGTTCCAGGCCCAGTCTATGTGCCCGTTCAATACGAGGAGTTCCCAAGTCATTGCGGAGGTTAAGCGCCTAGACTACTTGCATACTTATAAAAGCTATTAAGGCCGACCCTTTAACCCAGGCTTTTTCAACCAGTGTGCCGTGGCACACTAGTGTGCCGCGACCAGTTGCAAGGTGTGCCGCGGAGCCAAAGTAGCTTCCTGCACCTTCAGAGTGAACTGTTGGCCTGGGCTCTTCTTAGAGGATCAGTCGTGCTCCGGCCATGACCTATGCCCTGAAAACGATGTGATATCACCCGCCTGTATACACATCTTCCAGTTCCTGCCTGCATACACAGCTTTCCTTGCCCACCCACATCCACACTTGCCCGACCGCCTGTTGCTCAGTATTCACAGAACTCCACTTGAACAACCCCCACCACTGAGGGACAGGGAGGTGGACAGCTGATAATATTTGTTATTTTATTTCTCCTGTGGGGAACAATAGGATTTCAATAGAATTTATGTGGGGAGAATAAGGATTTATGGGGGGAACAATGTGAATAATTCATGTGGGGAGCAGTAGGATTTATGTGGGGAGCAACATGATTTATGTGGGGAGAAATGTGATTGTTTTTTCTGTGTAGGCCAATGTATGTGTGGAAGGTTTTTTTTTTTTATTGTGAGGGCCAATGTGTGTGTTTTGTTTTTTTCTGTGGGGAACTGATGGTGTGCCTTGGCAATTTTAAAATATTGTTCGGTGTGCCACGAGTAAAAAAGATTAAAAATCACTGCTTTAACCTGTTCTGGTATGCCCACAAAGCGGAGATTATTTCGCTTATGGCGGTTTTCTAGATCGTCCACCTTGTCATCAAGTTTTTGATAAGAGGTCACGGTAGCCGTGTTGGATGATTGTATGGTAAGTAAGTTATCCTCAACGTCACTCACCCTCTGTTCCAGAGCACCCAGCCTATTAGTATGATCGGTCAGGGAATTCAATGCTGAATCCAGAGATGTTTGTAATTTAATCTTTTGTCTAGGTGGGGCATCAGCTGATCAAATTTATCATCAAATTTGGGTAGGAAGTTTTGAAGTTTTTCATCAATCATAGGCATGAGTAGCTTTAACTTCTCCTCAATTCTTGGCATTATCACATTTTGGAGTGACAATGCCATGTCAGGAAGCCGGGGGTGAGGACCCCATTTTTCCCTATCTGGATGTATTGGGGAGGAGGGGTGGAGGGGCCAGGCTTTGCTGGTGTTTTATTGGGTTTAACCATAGTGCAGGTAGATCTAGGTGGGAGTGAGGACAGAGACTTATTGAGAAATTTGTCCATACTCCGGGCTAACTGACTAAATATCCGTTAAACTGTAGTACTAAAGGACAAAGTTTCCACGTTGAGTAGATGCAACAAAACCGAAAAGTAGCAGCCCTCCTGGGAATTGTTGAGTTCACATCCTGTAAATTAAGTATCAAATGGCAGAACAATTATTATTTTGTTGACAGTGTTAACTTCAAATAGATTAAAGAACTCCAATATCCATGAAGTGGGTCTGCCGATCAAGTAACAAAAAAAAAAGGTACAAGAACACCCTAATTAGATACAGTAAAGTAAGCAGGAGTTAAGACAATATTTAGTACAATAAAGGGTACAGCTAATGCACCATAAGTTCACCGTAGTTTGCAACTGAGAACAACAAGGACTTACTTAGTGTGAACAAATCACACAATTATCATGTCTAAATAACAGAAGATTCAAATGGCGGTGTTAGTAGTAAGTAGTTTAGACACTCCGAACCAAGAAGACCATTAAATATGCTAAGATTGCCAAGTTAGGCCGAGGCAGAATTTTTTTTCAATAAGTAAGTACAAATAGTGCTATATAAATGGTCAAAAGGGGTTCAGCAATAGGTTAAGAAACAAGGGGCACTGAAGCCACAATATGCACACAAGGAGAATAGTGTCAGAATTGGTTTATAACTAAATTGTGCTGTTTACAAAGAACTTCTGTCATATAACAAGTCAACAACAGAGGGTTATAAACATTCAATAGCTGAGAAATAAAATAGGTATATCAGATAGATATACAATATTAGTCAAAGATTTGTATCATATGATAAGCCGGTTCAGGGCGGTAGTTAGCATTCAGCAATGGGAGAATATAAAAGACCTGCTACACGTACAGTAAAGAGAACAGGGATAAAAACAATGTTTTCCTACAATGTTTGGCAAGCAAAACAGGGTGAATACCATATATAAAATAGACACAGTCCCATCAATGTTGAAAGTGGTGAAGATTGCCTAGAAGGCACTGTGCAACCAAAGAAATGTCCCCAGTATTGAGGACGTGTTCAACAGTGAGGGAGCAGGACGATTATGCGGTCGACTAAGTTGTTTGCGTGGCATATATCAACTTTAGAGATAATATTGGAGAGTGAGGGGTTCCGAATCCCAATCAAATCACCCCCTAAAAATCATTATAGCAGATGGCTATGGCAGAAGAAGTGGAAATGGGGGGGGGGGAGTGTGACAAAGCCAGGCGATGGTATAACTGGGGCAGAGTGAGTACCTGTACAAGGCTGCAGGCGTCCACAGAGTAGTGTAGGAAAATATCAGGGGCAACCGCAGCCAGACAGGTTCAAAGATGTATGTGTTCAATGATGTCTGTAAGGAAAACACCAGAGGATCGTTGTAGTTTATAGTAGGATCTGCGTTTATGCAAGCAGAGACTCCCTGCAGCAGTATCCCGGCTTAGTCACCAGGTGTAGGTTGTGTCAAAGCGGGCTCAGTCCCGTTCACTTACCCAGTTCCTTAGGCGGCAGTATCATAGGCAGTCATGTCCGTGAAAGCAGAAGCAGCCGCACAGCACCAGACATCAAGGCAGGCAAGTGGGAATCACCACCTGCAGCCCTGGGCAGCAGTGTTGGAGGAGGTCATGGCAATCGTAGCGGGTCACTCCCACTATAGAGCGTGTGTCAGGGGGCATCTCGTCAGCTGCAGGTTTCACAGGTAACTGTGGTCACGGAGTTCAGGAGCAATTGCACAGTCCCGGACAGCAAGGTGGGTAGACAGAGAGTTCCAGCCGCAGATCCAAACAGCAGCACCGGAGAAGATCACGGTTTCCAACCGGAGCAGTTCACACCCGCCATATAGTGCGCAGCAGGAGGCGCGTCATCAGCCGCGATCAATGCAGCCGTTAGCCGGTGTCCTCCGCAGTCCTCCAAAGCCAGGTTTCCCGTACAATGACTCAAGACATCAACTCTGGTAAGCCATATAGTGGGGAGGCAGGAAGGCTGTGCACTAGTAGAGGCAATCACCCACTAGGTAGTCACAGATAGGAGCCCCCGAGATACGCGACAGTGTTACAGCGGTGGGCAGTGTCATTCTTGTCTCCTTCTATGGTGGGAAGGAGGCCCCACGTGGCTCCACTGATAGAGCCCGACTCCAGGGTTCAAAGTGTAGAAACCTCCGTCAACCACAATATACACATCAGCTTGGACCGCAGCGTGTCAGGCAGATGATGCAGCCATGTAAGAAGGTCTGTCGCATATAGGGAAGGCTGGATGGAAGTAGATGCAGCTGTGGAAGACGGAGCGCTATAAAAACGTGGCCATCTTAGATGCGCCACCCACCGGAAATTGACCAGTATACGTTTATTTTAACAACAGCAGCACCCCTGAATTTTTACAGCATACAAGACTGGGCCAGCACCCCTGTATTTTTACAGCATACAGGACCGGTGTGCTTTTATTTTAATAACAGCACCCCTGTAATTTTACAGCATACAGGACCAGTGTACTTTTATTTCAACAGCAGCACCCATGTATTTTTACATCATACAGGACCAGTGTACTATTATTTTAACAGCAGCACCCCATGTTTTACAGTATACAGGACCAGTGTACTTTTATTTTAACAGCAGTACCCCTGAATTGTTACAGCATACAGGACCAGTGTGCTTTTATTTTAACAACAGCAGCACCCTTGAATTTTAACAGCATACAAGACCGAGCCAGCACCCCTGTATTTTCACAGCATTCAGGACCAGTGTGCTTTTATTTTAACAACAGCACACATGAATTTTTACAGCATACAGGACCAGTGTGCTTTTTTTATAAACAACAGCAGCACACCTGAATTTTTACAGCATACAAGACTGGGCCAGCACCCCTGTATTTTCACAACATACAGGACCAGTGTGCTTTTATTTTAACAACAGCACCCCTGAATTTTCACAGCATACAGGGCCAGTGTGCTTTTATTTTAACAGCAGCACCCCTGAATTTTTACAGCATACAAGACTGGGCCAGCACCCCTGTATTTTCACAGCGTACAGGACCGGTGTGCTTTTATTTTAACAGCACCCCTGACTTTTTACAGCAAACAGGAGGACAGTGCCCCTGCCCCCTGTACAACACAGTGACAGCCAGGACAGCAACACCCATGTACAGCTGCAGTACCCCTAACTCATATGAAACACCAGTGACAGCCAGGACAGCACCCCTAACAGCACAGGTAGACCAAAGTGACAGGAGCAGCACCCCTAAAGAACACAAACTGACCCCACCTGACACCACCACTCACAGAGAGAAAGAGGTCTGTCTCCCTCACTCTCCAAGTCCGGAGTGAAAATTGCGTCAATGTGCGGCTGTTTATATGAAATCCAAAACCCGCAAAAATCCAACAATGGGATGATGACGTTTTGCCTCGTTCTGGTTTCCGAGTCTGGTGGGAAGTCCTGAGCCGGGCTCGAAACGTGAAGTTCAGGGGGGTTCGGTTCTCTGGTTTAAAAAGCCTCCATACACCTGAAGTCAGTGACAATTTGGCATAATTGAAATGTAAGTGCTACCGTTCCCTGGTGTACAGCCGTGCATATGAATGTGCAAGGACAGAAACATCTACTTTAAGCATCTTTTAGATGCTAAAATACATCTCGGTGCATCATTAAAAATTGCACCAGCCCCACTCTAGGTGCAGATTCTCCTTCCAAGTATTGCCTTCAATGTGAGCGATCTTGCATCTGAGTTTGCAATCAGTTCGGCAACACTCCCATAACACGTCCATAAGAATGACCATCTCTGTGTGTCCACTTAGCCACTTCCTTGCCACTGCCCATAAACACCTGTAAAGACATTTCAGAGACTGCGTGTCATAATCGCAGCTGTGACACTTGCGCAATGCATCACATTTTCTACGTCGACATTGGCAGTACAGCTGACTCAGTCAGGCCCATTATTCTTTGGCGAAATAGACATGAACAGTGGTGGATTTTACCTATGGGCAGTACTGCAGCGCCCCCAGTAACATCCACGACCACAGCTCAGTGCCAGTGAGCCAGATGCAGTCTGTGACTGCCTTGACTTCACTGTGACTGGCAGCAACTTCCTATTAGACGTTCTACGTGTCAGTCACAGACCGTGCAGGCAGTCCCATTGGGAGGTGCTTCCTCACTCCAGGACTGCCAGACCGGACTGCAATAAGAAGAGAGCTGGCTTCCTGTAGGAAGCCACTCCCTGCCTCATTGTCAGCCATAACTGCCTTCTATGGGCTGCTGCGATGCAGCGAATTGCAGCGATAACGAATCTTGGTTTTCAGGCGCTGTCAGCAAATGATAATAAATAAAGCCCTACAAGTTTTATTTTAACGATTAATGCACATCCTTAAAACATTTTCTGCTCTCTTTCATCATAGAAGACACAACAGCAGAACTGTACTCACTATATGCATCCTGATGTGCCCTACTCTGCTGCTGCTATCACAGATTCATAGGGGGGAATCTCAATTAGCCCTGAAGATTTTTGGGCAATTCAATTGTAGCCCATTTATTTATCCCTTAAAAAGTTCATTTTTTTGGTACAAATTCCTGGACCTATGTGTTTTCACAGCCGTGAGCACCGGCTTTAGGCAGGTGGAAAATAATCCCTGAACAGTGCCAGCTTCAGGGCTAATTGAAAATTAGCAGTGAATTACCACAGCTAATTGAATTCACACATTAGACTCTTCAGCTCAAGGGGGCTATAAAGGGGCTTGTAAGCAAGAAAAGCAGTAAGCAGCAAATTACTATGAAATGAGTGGAGAGAGATCTGTCCTAGTTCAGCAGCCTCCTCGGTCTTTCCTCCTCCGGTGGCCAGTTCTTCCACTGTGTCAGTGAGTTACGCCACTGCCTGGCATATTTTCTGAAGAGTCATCCATGCATCAGAATCACCACCACCCAATTGCAGCCCGTGAATGCCCAATATATTTCCAATACATTTCTGAGACCATGATCATCAATCGCTATTCCAACTCTTTGCATACACACCATGGGACGCAAGCGCTGTGCGACTTTTTAGCTACTTAGATGCATATGCATTTGAAAAATAACTATTTGTGCGAATATCAGGCCCAAAGTTGTAATTCTAACAAAAGACTGCCCAAGAAGAAGATTGTGGCTTCCAGGAGATAGTGCAAGCTTTTTCCTAAAACACATCACCAGGCAGAGCCGGTGCAAGGGTGTTCGGCGCCCTCCTGCAAACTATAAATTTGTGCCCTCTCTCCCATACTTAATAAAGGGACAATGCAGTATGAAGTCACACGCCGCAAAAAAACAGGTGGGGCATGGTCACACAATAGTACCAATTCAAATTACTCCATACAGTAGCACAATTTTGTTCACATTTACACCGCGCATAGTCCCTCATTCCGAGTTGTTCGCTCGTTGCCGAGTTTCGCTATATTACGATTAGTCGCTTACTGCATATGCGCAATGTTCGCAGAGCGCATGCGCTTAGTTATTTTACTCAAAAGTTAGGTATTTTACTCACGGCATAACGAGGAATTTTCATCGTTCTGGTGATCGGAGTGTGATTGACAGGAAGTGAGTGTTTCTGGGCGGAAACTGGCCGTTTTATGGGTGTGTGCTGAAAAACGCTGCCGCATCTGGGAAAAACGCGGGAGTGGCTGGAGAAACGGGGGAGTGTCTGGGCGAACGCTGGGTGTGTTTGTGACGTCAAACCAGGAACAAAACTGACTGAACTGATCGCAGTGGCAGAGTAAGTCTGGAGCTACTCAGAAACTGCAAAGAAATTTCTATTCGCTATTATGCAAATCTTTCGTTCGCAATTCTGCTAAGCTAAGATTCACTCCCAGTAGGCGGCGGCTTAGCGTGTGCAAAGCTGCTAAAAGCAGCTAGCGAGCGAACAACTCGGAATGAGGGCCATAGTGCACAGAGGGAACTCGATTCACCGCTGTCAGTACTCCGACTGTCTTTTCACAAATTACGGTAGGCAAGAGTCCCCATTTTACACATTACGGCAGGCAAGAGTCCCCACTTTACACATTACGGCAGGCATGAGTCCCCATTTTACACATTATGGCAGGCAAGGGTCCCCACTGTACTCATTACGGCAGGCAAGAGTCCCCATTTTACACATTACGGCAGGCAAGTATCCCCATTTTACACATTGCAGTAGGCAAGAGTCCCCATTGTACACATAATAGCATAATTGTTCGTCAGTCCTGCCCACACACATCCCACTGCTAGCGCTACTGCGCTGGCACAGGACGGGAGGAGATTACATCAGCGGCCTGGCTGGAGTGGGGACTTGAAGAGCCGGTATGCATTTACAGTGATAGGCGCAGCCGGCAGCAACAGCACACATCAAAGGGATGCAGAGCAGTGAGAGCGCCTCACCAGGCATGCGCCTCCCTGCACTGCATCCCTTTGCTGAGCAGGTTCCGCCTGCTCTGTCACCAGGTGTAGCGGTGCACAGCTGCCATCTCCAGAAGTACAGGAGCAGTGATGCCACCTATCCCTGCCAGCATAGCCACCAGAACCTTCTGATCAGCACATAATAAATCTTTGCTTATGATGTTTGGGTTTATCTTTCAATTACTTTTTTTTTGGCTCCCAATTACTAGAACAATACTGGATGAGGAAGTCAGGGGCGTTAGACGGAAGATACACGTAATGTCCCACTCTGTGGTATGCATCCTAGAACCCGTCAAAAATAAAATATGATCTTTCCTCTTGAGTTGTATTTTCATGAATGTTGCACTTTTCTGATCTAGAGCAGTGGTTTAACTGAGCCAATGATTAACAATAAAATAAACATGAAGCAGTGGCTAGTTATTGTGTAAGGTAGGATCAGAGATAGGTGTGTATGAAAGGATACAAGCGGATCCAAGGAGCTGGTGTTACATGTAATACAAATATTGTTGGTATACCTGCATTCTGAACAGTCAGATGAATAGTAAAAAAAAAGATTTGGGAACACACACCTGGTGTTACCTTCACTGCTAAATAATCAAAGGACTTATAGATGACCTTTTAGAGCCTTATTCAGGTTTGTTAACAAACCCAAAAAGCACACTAATGGGCAAAACCATGTGCACTGCAGGTGGGGAAGATGTAACATGTGCAAACAGAGTTAGATTTGGGTGTGGTGTGTTCAAACTGATATCTAAATTGCAGGGTAAAAATAAAGCAGACAGTATTTACCCTGCACAGAAACAATATAACCCACCCAAATCTAAATCTTTCTGCACATGTTACATCTGCCCCACCTGCAGTGCAACATGGTTTTGCCCATTAGTGCGCTTTTTTGGTTTGATAACAAACCTGAATAACCCGCTTTGTTTCTTCTGTTTTAAATTCATACTGGTATTGGGGCCAAAAGTCAGTCACTTTTTCCACTAACACAATCTTTCCTTTTCAATGTAAACCCACCCAGCTCTCATAGGGGTCATTCCGAGTTGATCGCAAGCTTAAAATGTGCGCTGTGCAGCATTGATGCAAAAACAGGCACTTCTGTGCATGCGTATGCGGCGCAATACGCACGCGTGACGTACTTTCACAACAGTCGATGTAGTTTCACACAAGGTCTAGCGAAGCTTTTCAGTCGCACTGCTAGCCGCAGAGTGAGTGACATGAAGTGGGCGTTTCTGGGTGTCAACTGACCGTTTTCAGGGAGTGTTCGAAAAAACGCAGGCGTGCCAGGAAAAATGCAGGCGTTGCTGGGCAAACACAGGGCGTGTTTGTGACGTCAAATCCAGAACTAAACAGTCTGAAGTGGTCGCAAGCGCTGAGTAGGTCTGAAGCTACTCAGAAACTGCACAAAATTATTTTGCAGCAGCTCTGCCATCCTTTCATTCACACTTCTGCTAAGCTAAAATACACTCTCAGAGGGCGGCGGCTTAGCGTTTGCACGGCTGCTAAAAACTGCTAGCGAGCGAACAATTCGAAATGACCCCCATAGTTTTGTGCCTTGACTGCTACAACTCCTTAAGTTTTTCCAGATCATTTTTCCAGATTATCTTACATGGAGAACAAGAACAGGGTCTTTTATTTCTAAATATATTTATTTTTATTTACTGACTTAAGCATTGTATAATGGGAATGGGTCTGAGGGACCCCGTTATCAACAGCCCTCATTCCAGAGTTCCTCATAGGGTTCCACTACAAATCCCTAGAACATGGGAAAATGTGCCTATAAAACTGAAGGTTGGCAAAGTGAAATAAATATATTGGGTCCCATTTGAAACACATTATTAGCATCTGCAATGTATTCTGCACTCAGGTACCCTCCAAAAACATTACATATCTCAACAGTTTTACAGTGTTTGCCTTTTTTTTTTTAAATCTGTAAAAGATTTTTGGTGTGCACCATTTATAACTGTATGTACTGTATAAGACATACTGGATGAGAATTCAAACTTCAAACTGAGGGATGTGGATCATTGGGTCGTCAGTATCTAGGTCGACAGTCATTAGGTCGACCACTATTGGTCGACAGTGATTAGGTTGACAGCTGAAATAGGTTGACATGGGGGGTAATTCCAAGTTGATCGCAGCCGGATTTTTGTTAGCAGTTGGGCAAAACCATGTGCACTGCAGGGGAGGCAGATATAACTAGAATTATACTAAAACCAGGCTGGTTCGCAGAGCTTGCAGCTGCTCTACCAGGGATGACATTATGGGGGTAATTCCAAGTTGATCGCAGCAGGAATTTTTTTAGCAGTTGGGCAAAACCATGTGCACTGCAGGGGAGGCAGATATAACATTTGCAGAGAGAGTTAGATTTGGGTGGGTTATTTTGTTTCTGTGCAGGGTAAATACTGGCTGCTTTATTTTTACACTGCAAATTAGATTGCAGATTGAACACACCCCACCCAAATCTAACTCTCTCTGCACATGTTAAATCTGCCTCCCCTGCAGTGCACATGGTTTTGCCCAACTGCTAACAAAAATCCCGCTGCGATCAACTTGGAATTACCCCCATGGTCATTAGGTCGACATAGGAAAAGGTTGACATGAGTTTTTTTTACAATTTTTGGTGTCGTTTTTTTCCGTAAAGTGACCGGGAACCCCAATTAGTGCACCGTGTTTGCTCGCCATGCTTCATGCAAAGGGGCCTCGCTGCGCTCAGCACAGGTTACTATTCCCAATCGTGGTCCACATGGATGGTAAAGTATGAAAAAGTTAAAGAAAATAAAAAAAGTGAAAAACTCATGTCAACCTGTTTCCACATCGACCTTGTCCATTTCAACCTAGGGACCATGACAACCTATATACCATGTCGACCTAATGCATGTCGACCAATAGTAGTCGACCCAATGAGTGTCGACCTAAGTGCAGTCGACCTAAAGACCGGATCCCGAACTGAGTACTCCTAGGTATTCAGTTACATCTCATCCTAAATTCCCAGAGAGGCATTAAAGGGGGCAGAGACAGTAGCAATATTCTCAACTGTTCCCTTTTCCCAGAACTTCACCAGTACGGTATGTACTTTCTTTCCCTAGGATCTTACTAATGACAGTTAGCAGGCAACAATGCCAGTCCTGTAATGACTGAGCACTAATGCTCTGACTCATGAGTAGAAATGGAAGTTGGCTCTTGACTGAACGACCCAGCACTCCTTAAGCTAGAAGTGTGCTGTTAATTTAAGCTGCCTCCCTCTAAGGTATAGCTAAAGTCCCCCTGAACTGGTGCAAGGCTTCCCATACATTTGCACAGAGATCTAACCCCTTTGCTCTAAGGAAATGAATACCTTTTTCTGGCGGTTTGAGGTCTCCTTTCTACCTGCATAATCCTCATGCAAGAAGGTTCTAGGTGCTTGAAGAGCTACTGTATGAACATTATATATAAAAGACATTCATATTGCTGTAGTGTCCCTATTATCAAAGACCATGGGTGTATCTACATACTCTTCAACATGACCCATTTCATTAGGTACAAAATGCTGTTCCTGGACTTCCTTGCCAGTGGCAGCTCCAGTGGTGGGGCTACAGGCAGTCCAACATTTAAATAGGGGGGCCACAACAACTGCCAGTGAGTCCCGGCCTGAGATGATGGCAGTGTTTGGGGTGGCAGTTGGTGCGATTTCCCCATTAGAATTTTGGACAGTGCTGCAGCCCCCACCTTTGCAACTGCCCCAGAAGTCCAGGAAAGAAACAGAATATTTTGTACCTAGTGAAAATGAGTCATGTTGGAGGGTATGGATCTATAATGGGTGCAGGGTGCGTGGTGCACACGGGCCATGGGTCCAGGGGGGCCCTCACCGCATACCCTGCTTACATAGACAACACTTACTTGTCTATAGGGACTGCAGAAATCACCAGGAAAATGGCTTAGGCACCATGTTCCCGAAGATCTGCGTAGTAGAGTAATCACTGGTAAAATGTTCCCAGAGATTAGTGCATGCACAGTAGACTCTGGAACAGGGAGGTGGAGGAGCCCACACCGAAACTGCATATGGGCCCTTTCCTCTTTTAAATAATCACTGTCAAAGACCCTCATAACGCTATAGGCGTCTGTCTATAAGTGGTCATAGCTCTGCAGGGGCCTAAATTTCCACATAGACCAGTACATAGGTCCCAAATACCAGGATTCTGCTGTATTCAGGAAGGGGGCCCTAATATGTGATTTCAACTGAAGTGCTAGTACAGAACAATCACAGAAATAGCTGGAGGTCGGAACATCACTTTCATGGAACTACTGTAATATACATTTTAGAAGAGAACAATTTTACTGCTTTGCAGAAAGAATGACTTAACTCAGTTGACCTTTTTTGTGATTAGAACCAAACAGTAGAATTAAAATGGATGCTTTTTCATTATAAATTGCTTATACATTTTTTTTAGTTCAGGTTGCGAGGCACTTTAAGCAGTTGCTAAGCATTTTCCATATGCAGTATAAGTGTATGTTATTAGAAGCAAATTCATGGTAGAGGAGAGTTAGCAGCTATCTGTCATCCTGTCCTGTAAGGTAACCCATAGGTATGCTCACTGCTCAATACAAACACAATCATTTTACTTCATGATGTTTAAGGTCAGACACAAGGGCAAAGCTAGCAAGTTTCAGAGGGCTCCAAAACAAAGGCTACTCTGTCAAAAGACTGTCCAGGCAGCAAGAGGGCGACTACTAGGACATTTCCTTTCAGCAAAAAAACAAAAAAACTTTTCAAGCTGTCGGTAAATAAAGAATAAATTAGTTCAAATATCTAGAACCTTCTGTCACTTTTTCTATCACCTCATGTTATTTTTGTATGCAAAAATGAGCCAAAGCAAATGGATCTTTGAGCTCACAGTTTTAGGCCAAAGCAGAGTTGAACGCAAGCCGCCGGAAATTCCTCCCACATCGCATGCGCAAAACTAAATGTATAAATTAGACCACACAGGGCCATGGCAGGTTTATAATCTGCCCTGTGCTGGCCTCTCCACCCCCAAACATGTCAACATGCTATGACGAAGGCGGGAGGTCGGGACCAGAAAGAAGTGGAGCTTAGGACACTATGGGTGGTCTATGGCACAATAGGTGGTCTGTGGCTGTTCCGGACATTCAGCAAGCCAAATGAGGGTGACACGGGTTACTGACAGTGCCACCCCCTAGCCCTGCACCCTGTGCAGCAGCAACGATCGTACACTCCTAGTTACGGCCCTAAGCCCATATGCAGAGTGGTATGCATCTCTGTGACGGAAGCACCCTATACTCTAGCTGTTGTCATTACCAGAGCAGGCTTGCTTTGGTGAAAACAAATACATATAAACACGTGTATTTACATATATGCACACCTCTGCCTGGTCCACATTTTTATCAACATGTGCTCTGTGAACTTGTCTATGTGTAAACTCCCCATTGCAGTTCAGCTACAACCTTTAAGGTGGAAATGTGACTAAGGGTTCTATTTACTAAGCCTTGGATGGAGATAAAGTGGACGGAGATAAAGTACCAGCCAATCACCTCCTAACTGACATTTTTCAAACCCAGCCTGTGACATGGCAGTTAGGAGGAGATTGGCTGGTACTTTATCTCTGTTCACTTTATCTCCATCCAATGCTTAGTAAATAGACCCCTAAGTTGCTTACAACTTGGCCTCACCACTAGTTGCGCATGCACTGCATCCAAGCTTACGTAGTGTGATATCATGCATGATGTGCCTGCAAAACCAATTTGCATTCAGCACTTCATCATCTCCCTGTGTGTCCTGATATGAGTGAGTCTCCCAAGGAGCATCGATTCTAAGTTTTTACACTTCAACAGCTCAGATTTGGTGGTCTTGAGGTCTCATACATTAATATGACCAGCTTTACTCTTTAATGTTTCACTTTGAGGAAGAAGCACATTTCCTGGCACCTACTGAGCAATGTAATAAACAGTACAACACACAAATGATTTCCTCATGTTATGACTGCATACATGCCAACTATTTGTTTCTCATCTCCAGGAGCTCCAGGAGGAGAGATGCTTGTTTCCACAATACCATGAATCATGTGACTGTGGAGAGCAGGTAGGGCCAAGATGGAGCGATTATCTATGAATCGCGCCATCACGCCCACTATCCTGCTCATTTTATTAGGAAGAGGGCAGAACGTGGGGGGGTAACCTACTCTCCATAGAGTCTGTGGACAAAAAAGTCCCCTGGATGTCAGTGGCGGATACATGAGGCATGTGCCTACTGTGATGTTAGTGTATTAGAATGCTTAATATTTGTAGACACTTCCTAACTAATATGTGTAAGCCTGAATCTTCAGTGATGGTCCCTGGGACCAGGGGGATGCTGGGAAGTGGGTGGTCCAGTGTGCAGTGTGTCTGGAGTTGGTGATGGAATAAAAACAGCACAGAAGTGAACTCACATGTCTCTGTGTCCTGATGACTGGATTTACAAACATATGAACAAAACATGGTGTCAGAAGAAGTTTAACTTGGACTGCTAGTGCTCTCAGAGTGTGAAAGAATCCTGCAGCAGTCTGTAAGGCTGTGATACTCAGTGTCTGCAAAGCCTGCCGTGTGCTCCTCTCTTCAAACAGTGAGTAACCATGGATAAACTGGCTCCTCCAACAGGCATGCTGATGTCTGGTAACTTGTCTGAAAACTGGAAAAGATTAAAGCAAAGGTTTAATATATATCTTGCTGCATGTGGAGCCGATACAGAGGCTGACAAAATTAAGGCATCCATTTATAGTAGTTTTCAGTTTGCTGAGGGGCAGAATATGGTGCTATCTTCTATAATGCAAAAGTTTGAAGATTACTTTGTGCCAAGGAAAAATGTGACATATGAAAGATATAAGTTTTTCACATGTGATCAGAAGTCTGTAGATGGATTTGATCAGTATGTTACAGAGCTGCAAGCACTCAGTAAAACCTGTGAGTTTGGTGATTTAAAGTATTCACTGATTAGAGATCGTATTGTCTGTGGAATACCTGATAATGGACTCAGAGAGAGACTGCTGAGAGAGCAAGACCTAACACTAGACAAGGCAGTGACTATGTGTAGATCTGCAGAAATAACTAAATTTCAAGCCAAAATGTTACACAAGGAAGCTGATGTACATGTAGTGCAGAAAACAGAGCCAAGCAAACCTCCATTTTCAAGAATGAAGCAGTCTAAGCCACAGTCTAATAAGGAAATGTGTACTAGATGTGGAAATGCTCACAATCCTAAAATGTGCCCGGCTTATGGTAAAACCTGCATGAAATGTGGTAGACTTAATCACTTTGCCAAATGCTGTAAAATGAAAAGTGAAACCAAAGTGCATGCTATTAAACAAACAGAGGAATTCTTTGTGGATTGCATTGAACTTTACAGTACAGATAAGAAAGAATGGATTGTCCCTTTAACTGTGAATGAGATTGTCATTCCCTTTAAGCTTGATACTGCCGCGCAGGTTAATTTAATATCATTTCAAGACTATAAGACTCTTAGAGAAAAACCTAAAATTTATCCAGCCAAAGTGAAAGTTACAGGGTACACTGGGGAGGAAATTCCTGTGAAAGGTACATGCTTAGTGACACTGAAATATAAGGGACAACAGTTTAAAACATCTCTACTGATTGTGGCTAAAAATGTGCAACCGATTCTAGGATTAAGTTCCTGTGAGAAACTAAGCTTGCTAAAGAAAGTTTTTATGGTGACATCACAAGTAGAAGATGACTGCAAATCAATGTTTACAGAATACAGAGACTTGTTTGAAGGTCTAGGTTGTTTGCCTGGAGAGCATAAAATAAATATAGACACGCAAGTTTCTTCAGTGATACACCCCTGTAGAAAAGTGCCGTTTGCGCTGAGAGAAAAACTGAAACAAGAGTTAAATCGCAAGGAAGCCTTGGGTGTGATACAGAAAGTTGAGGAGCCTACTGAATGGGTAAGCTCCTTAGTAATTGTTGAAAAGAAAAATGGACAACTCAGAATATGTCTAGACCCCAGAGATTTAAACAAAGCTATTAAACGAGAACATTTCAAACTACCAACCAGAGATTAAATCATGTCGCAATTTGCGGGAGCAAAATGGTTAAGTAAATTGGATGCATCTTCAGGATTCTGGCAAATGAAGCTAGATGAGGCCAGCTCAAAGCTTTGTACATTTAATACACCAGAAGGTCGATACAGATTTCTTCGACTACCATATGGAATATTGTCTGCTCCAGAAGTATATCACAAAAAGATACACATGATTTTTGAACATATTTCAGGTGTTGAAACAATGATGGATGAGATTATTGTCTGGGTATCTACAAAGGAAGAACATGATTGTAGATTGAGACAAGTAATGGAACTTGTCAAGAAAGTGAATCTAAAGCTAAACAAGGACAAATGTGAATTTGGCGTGAATACACTTACCTTTATGGGCGACGTGGTCTCGGATCAAGGTGTAAAACCAGACCCACGGAAAATATCAGCCATAGTAAACATGGAACGTCCTAACAACAAAGACGATGTCAGAAGATTCCTAGGAATGATTACTTAGGAAAGTTTTATTTCTCAACTCTCTGAACGAACAGCCTCTCTTAGATGGTTGTTGGACAAAGATAACGAGTGGATGTGGTCACATGAACAAGAAGAAAGTTGGCAAAACTTGAAACAGATCATTAGAGCAACCAGTGCTAAAATTCTTTGATCCTGCAAAAAGAATAAGAATTTCAGCAGATGCTTCGCAATTTGGCCTAGGCTCAGTGCTGTTACAAGAACATGAGGAAACATGGCAACCAGTAATCTATGCATCAAGAGCACTGACAAGTGCTGAAACAAGGTATGCTCAGATAGAAAAAGAACTTCTAGCGATCACATATGCATGTGAGCGATTTCATCAATTTGTGTATGGTCAAACAATTACAGTGGAAACTGACCACAAGCCATTGGTAGCTATCATGACTAAATCATTACATGACTGTCCCATGAGAATTCAATGAATGCTTATCAGACTATAGAAATATGATGTACACTTGCTGTACAGTCCTGGCAAATACATGTACATTGCTGATACACTTTCTCGTGCTGTGGACAAAAGTGAAGGTTCCAAAAGTCTGATGGATGAAGAGATAGAAGCCTATGTTAATTTGATTGTAGCTTCTCTACCAGTGTCTCTTGCAAGACAAGAACAGATTAGGAAAGAAACTGAGACAGATGACACAATGAAAGTGTTGAAAGATATCATTCTGAAAAGTTGGCCAGCAGAAAAACATGCGTGCCCGCTGTCTATCCTGATTATTGGATGTACCGCAGTGACCTTACAGTTGTCGATGGTATGATTTACAAAGGCAATAGTTTTGTAATACCTGCACGACTAAGAAAAACTATGCTGTGCAAGATACATGAAGGCCACTTAGGAGAAGAAAAATGTAAGCGGAGAGTGCGTGAAGTTATGTATTGGCCAAGAATGAACCAAGACATAGCACAGACTACAGCTACATGTGAATTATTTTATTTATTACTTGCTTCAAACACACCCAATAGGTTATAGCAATAACCTTGTTCATATGCCATTATAATTTTGGATCACATACCGAATTGGGGGAAAACAAAACACAAAAAGGAAAAAAAACAAAAAAACACTGCTTTCTCTCCCTCTCTCATCATCATATGCAGCTCAAACTTATAGTAATCTGTCATTGATGACCAAATGTATACGTATTGCTCCAGCTTCATTCTTTCACTCCGCCCACCATGTTCTGCAGTTCCTATCACACCATCACAGGCTTCTATTCTCCAATCCCTTGGCATTTTAAAAAGAAAACACTGGCGCATTTGTGGGAAGCGAGCAGGCCGGAAATGTATTTCCCGCGGTAACCATCTAAGTCCTTTGCCCACCTGCTCACCCTCATACTCAAAGAACAATCAAATAGAAGTGATACCCAAAAGACGGCCCTGTGTTTGGAAGGACAGAACTGTCAACTCTCACTTTGTGACCCCCATACCCAGAGCTCCTGCACTTAACATAAAGAAAACTGAAGGCCCTCTGGTATGCCCAATCAGGTCAGTCCTTTGTAATGCCAGATCTATAAGAAACAAGACTGCAACAATTGCTGACCTTATTGAATCTGCAGATCTAGCCTGTATTACAGAGACCTGGCTAGATGAAAATGCAGCACCTATATTGGAGGCTGCAGTACCAACAAACTACTCTGTCATCCACAACCCAAGACTGGACCGCAGGGGTGGCTATCTGCTTCAAAAAAGAACTTAAACTTAGGGTCCACCCTATTGAAACTACTCGCTCATTCGAGTGCATTGCTGGCCGGAGTTCGACAGGATTAGGTTTCAGAGTACTTCTCATTTACCGGCCACCTGGAGATGGAAAGATATTTCTACAAGAAATTGCAGACACTGTTGCTGGCCTGGTTCTGGAACATCAAAGATGGCTCATCCTCGGGGATTTCAATGCATGGGTGGATGATGAGCTCTTACGCCTTGGCCAAGACCTCCTGTGCACAATGAATGGTCTGGGCTTCACACAGGTCGTTCCCTCTGCCACACATAAAAGTGGTCACACTCTCGACCTTGTCTTTCAGATTGGATTAGAAGTCACTGACCTAAAAATAAACCCAGTCATCTGGTCAGACCACTACTCCCTCTGGTTCTCAGTTGCAACCCCTCAAATAAGATCTCTGCCCATGGAGTTGACCAGGTATCGTCCAAGGAGGGGTATGACTCCCCAGGCTCTTGCAGCAAATCTGGATCTCTCTGCTATACTGGGTGCCTGTGAAGATCCCTGTTCCCTAGTCCGTTATTATAATATGGCTGCAATTGATGTTATCGCCCCTGTGCGTTTAAGACCTCGTAAACCACAACGTCAAGCTCCATGGTTCGACAACAGTGTTAGTGAGCTCAAGAAAAGGGGGCGTAGACTGGAAAGACGATGGAGGAAGACTAACCTAGTGGATGACAAAATAAAACTAATAAAGCATAACGAAGAATATCAATCGACAATCACTCGTAAGAAGGCACAGTTCCTGTCAAATGAGATCACAGCAGCAAACAATAGGCCAGCTCAACTTTTCCGCACAGTGGAGATGCTTTGCAAGCCAGCATGCCTGTAGACTGATGAGACCCTCTCCCAGGCAAGATGCAACGAGTTTGCAAACTTCTTTGCAGATAAAATATCCACCATCCGGGCTGGAATCTCCACAGTGCCATCAAAGGAGTGCCAAACTACAAAGCCTGCCAATATAAGCTACCTGCCTTCATGGACCAGCTTTGACCCAGTGGATGTAAAGGACACTGCTGAAATTGCTCGAATTTTGCGTCCCACCACCTGTGATCTGGACCCAGCCTCAACCAAGCTTCTAATAGGTTGTATGGATATAATTGGTCCTGTCTTTACAAAAATTGTTCAATGCTCTTTGCAGACAGGCATTTTTCCTGGACCCCTAAAGGAAGCAATTGTTAGACCGCTTCTTAAAAAACCTAATTTAGATCCTGACTGCATGACCAACTACAGACCGGTATCAAACCTTCCTTTCCTAGGAAAGGTTATTGAGAAAGTCGTTGCAAATCAACTGGAAACCCGCCTGACAACCCATGATATTTATGATCCATTTCAATCAGGATTCAAGTGAAGACATAGCACTGAAACAGCCCTGGTGTGTGTGTTAAATGATCTTCTGATGGCAAAAGACAGAGGTGACTGTTCAATATTAATCCTTCTGGATCTCTCGGCAGCATTTGATACCGTGGACCATGGGCTTCTGATTGAGCGACTGATACATTTCTGTGGTCTGGATGGCACAGTCCTAAGGTGGTTCAAATCATTTCTCACAGGCAGGTCACAGAGAGTATCATCTGGATTATACTCATCACCACCAGTGCCATTGCCATGTGGTGTCCCACAAGGTTCTATACTATCCCCCATGCTTTTTGCAGTATACATGCTCCCATTGGGTGAAATAATCAGGCGCCATGGCCTGGTCTACCACTGCTATGCAGATGATACACAACTGTACTTGTCCTTTGCTCCGGGCACAGATAACCCAATAGCAACCCTAAATGGCTGTCTAGCTGAACTACAGGAGTGAATGAGCGCCAGTTGGCTGCGACTGAACCCGGATAAAACAGAGGTCCTTTTGATACGACCGCAACATCAAAGGACAAGACTGCAGCATAGCCAACCAACTGGACTTACACTGGGGGATTCAGAATTACAGACCAGTGATCGTGTGCAGAATCTTGGCGTTGTCCTGGATAGTGGCTTGACACTTAAACATCAGATATCAGCCACAATCAAATCCTCATTCTTTCACCTGAGGAACATAGCCAGAATCAAGCACTTAATTCCCTTAGATGACATGCCAAAAGTCATACATGCATTTGTATCATCTCGTTTAGACTACTGTAATGCCCTCTACCTTGGTCTACCAGCAAAAGAATTGCAACGCTTACAGCTGGTGCAAAACACAGCTGCCAGGCTATTAACCAACCAGCCCCGTTCTAGCCACATAACACCCATCCTCTACTCCCTTCACTGGCTGCCTGTAAGATGGCGAATCATCTTCAAGATTGGCTTACTGAGTTTCAAAGCATTACATGACCAAGGCCCAAGGTACCTGAAACAGCTTCTGACCCCATACTGCCCCACTCGATTGCTGCGATCTGTAGATGAAGGACTTTTAGCAGTACCTAGAATCTACCGTAATTCATCTGGGGGTCGAGCTTTTAGTCATGCGGCTCCGACTCTCACTTCCCCGCACAGTGCGAGAGGCCCCAACTATAGAATCCTTCAAAAGTAGACTCAAGACTTTTCTGTTTACTAAAGCATTTCCATAGTGTCCCTTTTAGTATCTTCATGCTTCTGTATTTTATGAAAATGTATTCATTATTTTCTGTACTATATTATGCTATGTATCTGTTAAGCGCCTTGAGTCCTATTGGAGAAAGAGCGCTATATAAATAAAATTATTATTATTATTAATTATGTCTTACGTATAGACCGAAACAACAAGTCGAGCCACTGAGTCCTCACGCAGTGCCAGAGAGACCGTACCAGAAAGTTGGCGCAGATTTGTTTGATTGTAATGGGAAAACGTACATTGTCGTGACTGATTATTACTCTAACTACCCTGAGGAGAAGACACTACATACAACTACTAGTAAAGCCTAATCAATTGCATGAAGTCAATCTTTGCAAGGCATGGTGTTTCTATGGAAGTGTTCACTGACAATGGTCCTCAGTTTTCCAGTGCTGAATTTAGACAATTTGCTGATGAGTGGGAATTTGTCCATAATACGTCAAGTCCCCACTATCCACACTCAAAACCTCTGAAGAAACCGCCATCCACAAAAGGCGGAGAAACGCGTCAGGTGACCTAAGGACGTCAGGTGGAACGCAGGTGGAGCGCATCGGAAGCCGGAAGCTCCATCCAACCCGGAAGCCGTGGCACGCGGCCGAGCGCTCCCTGCCAGACCGCACGCTTCGAGCGTGCTACCGCTCAGCTGGATACAGTTGCATGTCTTCAGTGTGATCTAGCCCAGCCGGAGACACAAGAACCGCCGCAGAGTGGGAGGGTAAGCATTGCCCATATGAGTGTCACGACGGGGGACTAACTGATCACCTAATCTATCACCATTACATCCTTGACCAGTGTGAGCTGGTATCACATAATATTAGCTGTTACACACTAACGGACTGTGTTACCAATACTTATTAAGGGACGTTTTGGTTCTCCTCAAAGAGTGTGAATTATTCAGCATAACCAATTTTTAATCAAATACTAACATTACCAACTAAAATTCCCTGGAGGGAGAAAACAGTTTTAACGATTAAGACTGCATTCAAGGACTGTGTTTTGTTATAACCAATCACTAACCTATCGGCATGCATGCAAATTACTAATTGCTTCTAAAGCTTAATTGGCCAAAGCGGGGATATATGCATATTTTCACATTGTGATTCCCATTGTGATGTTCCTTTTTTATTTAGTAATGTCTATTTAGTTTGTTTTTAAGGAATAAAAGATTTTTTATTAAACCAGCAGCCTAATTAACCATAATTTTTTAACCATATGTGCGCTCACACTTGTAACTATATTTTTTTATGTGTATGAAAGACCCAAAAGGGAAATACACAGACCTGAGAGACTCATTGAAACGTGTTAGATGATGTTCTTAATATGACGTTGTTAATTGTTGCATTGAAGCGTACAGGGCTTATCTTTAAAGAAAAGAGGATGTGATGTTAGTGTATTAGAATGCTTAATATTTGTAGACACTCCCTTACTAACACGTGTAAGCCTGAATCTTCAGTGATGGTCCCTGGGACCAGGGGGATGCTGGGAAGTGGGTGGTCCAGTGTGCAGTGTGTCTGGAGTTGGTGATGGAATAAAAACAGCACAGCAGTGAACTCACATGTCTCTGTGTCCTGATGACTGGATTTACAAACATATGAACAAAACACCTACAGTGGCGCATGCAGGGTTTTTTTTTTTTGCTGCATAAGTATTATTAATGGCTGTCTAGCGTCCTCTGCAGCCTGCTGTCTTCCTGGTGGCACTTGTAAGTGCTTAATAAAAGTTTATTTTATTTATAGTACATATATATCTATGTGCATACATATATACACATGTATATACATACATATAAACACACACACACAAACATATGATATATATACATGTGTATATACAGTATATGTGTATACATATATATATATATATATAAATATATATATATATATATATATATGCATGTTTAATATGCTATGTATATGTGTATATATATATATGTGTATATATGGTATATATATGTGCAAATATGTATATATATATATATATATATATACATCTCAGTCCCCACCCCCGTGATTGGCTCCACCCAGTTCTGGAAACCCCACCCCATGCAAACCCTGCATTGGCCACTGGCCTCAGAGGGTCATTTGCTGGAAGCAGCACAGCAGGCTGCCCCTCCCCTGCACAGCCGCTGCATCTGAGCAGCTGGGCTGGCCCTTTTTTTACCTGGATATGAGAGGGAGGGTGATGTGTGAGCCGGGGGCGGAGCCACACAGGACTGAGCAGGGCTGCTGTCAAATGGAAAGGTGGAGCTGCGGCAGCTTCCGTGCCAGATTGACAAAACTACCATGTTGCTTGTGAGGTAAGCGTATGTGTGTGTAGTGTGTGTGCAGAGTGAGCAGTAGAGGGGCAGTGTGCGGAGGGGAGCAGTGAGCTGTGATGGGAGCAATGTCAGCAATAGCGGGACAGTGAGGGGTGGAGGAGCAGTTATGTGGGCAGTGAGGTATGATGGGGTTGTGGGCTTGGGGAGGGACCAGTAAGGTGTGATGGGAAAGTGTGAGCTGTGGGGGGCAGTGATGTTTGAGGAGAGCAGCGTGAGCTATGGAAGGAGGGGATGACAGTGAGGTATGGAGGGAACTGGCAAGCAGAGATACATGAAAGGGTTATGAGAAAACTATGGAGGGGCAATTGGGGAGATAAGGTGGAGGGTAACAGTAAGATATATCATTTTAATTTGGGAGGTGGGAACAGCCAATGACGTTGTGCCTATCGACGGCCCGACCCCCTTAATCCACTTCTGCTGGATGTTCCAGTAGAGTAACAGCAATCATGATGTCCTCTCAGTCTTTAATTCAAGCAATGAATAAGGTTATATTCAGTAGAGATGAGCGGGTTCGGTTCCTCGGAATCCAAACCCGCCCGAACTTCAGCTTTTTTTACACGGATCCGAGCGACTCGGATCTTCCCGCCTTGCTCGGTTAACCCGAGCGCGCCCGAACGTCATCATGACGCTGTCGGATTCTCGCGAGGCTCGGATTCTATCGCGAGACTCGGATTCTATATAAGGAGCCGCGCGACGACGCCATTTTCACACGTGCATTGAGATTGATAGGGAGAGGACGTGGCTGGCGTCCTCTCCATTTAGATTAGAAGAGAGAGAGTGAGATTGAGACAGAGACACTTGATTTACTGGAGCTTAGGAGTACTAGAGAGTGCAGAGTTTACTAGTGACTGACCACTGACCAGTGACCACCAGTGCAGTTTTATTTAATATAATCCGTTCTCTGCCTGAAAAAAACGATACACAGTGACTCAGTCACATACCATATCTGTGCTCAGCCCAGTGTGCTGCATCATCTATGTATAATATCTGACTGTGCTCACACAGCTTAATTGTGGGGGAGACTGGGGAGCAGTTATAGGTTATAGAAGGAGCCAGGAGTACATATTATTAAAATTAAACAGTGCACACTTTTGCTGCAGGAGTGCCACTGCCAGTGTGACTGACCAGTGACCTGACCACACTGACCACCAGTATAGTATACTATATTGTGATTGCCTGAAAAAGTTAAACACTCGTCGTGTGACTTGTGTGGTGTTTTATTATTCTATAAAAAACTCATTCTGCTGACAGACAGTGTCCAGCAGGTCCGTCATTATATAATATATACCTGTCCGGCTGCAGTAGTGATATATATATATTTTTTATATCATTATTTATCATCCAGTCGCAGCAGACACAGTACGGTAGTTCACGGCTGTAGCTACCTCTGTGTCGGCACTCGGCAGTCCATCCATAATTGTATACCACCTACCCGTGGTTTTTTTTTTCTTCTTTATACATACTACATCTCATTATCATCCAGTCTATATTAGCAGCAGACACAGTACAGTACGGTAGTCCACGGCTGTAGCTACCTCTGTGTCGGCACTCGGCAGTCCATCCATAATTGTATACCACCTACCCGTGGTTTTTTTTTCTTTCTTCTTTATACATACTACATCTCATTATCATCCAGTCTATATTAGCAGCAGACACAGTACAGTACGGTAGTCCACGGCTGTAGCTACCTCTGTGTCGGCACTCGGCAGTCCGTCGATAATTGTATACCACCTACCCGTGGTTTTTTTTTCTTTCTTCTTTATACATACTACATCTCATTATCATCCAGTCTATATTAGCAGCAGACACAGTACAGTACGGTAGTCCACGGCTGTAGCTACCTCTGTGTCGGCACTCGGCAGTCCGTCCATAATTGTATACCACCTACCCGTGGTTTTTTTTCTTTCTTCTTTATACATACATACTACATCTCATTATCAACCAGTCTATATTAGCAGCAGACACAGTACAGTACGGTAGTCCACGGCTGTAGCTACCTCTGTGTCGGCACTCGGCAGTCCATCCATAATTGTATACCACCTACCCGTGGTTTTTTTTTTCTTCTTTATACATACTACATCTCATTATCATCCAGTCTATATTAGCAGCAGACACAGTACAGTACGGTAGTCCACGGCTGTAGCTACCTCTGTGTCGGCACTCGGCAGTCCATCCATAATTGTATACCACCTACCCGTGGTTTTTTTTTTCTTCTTTATACATACTACATCTCATTATCATCCAGTCTATATTAGCAGCAGACACAGTACAGTACGGTAGTCCACGGCTGTAGCTACCTCTGTGTCGGCACTCGGCAGTCCATCCATAATTGTATACCACCTACCCGTGGTTTTTTTTTCTTTCTTCTTTATACATACTACATCTCATTATCATCCAGTCTATATTAGCAGCAGACACAGTACAGTACGGTAGTCCACGGCTGTAGCTACCTCTGTGTCGGCACTCGGCAGTCCGTCCATAATTGTATACCACCTACCCGTGGTTTTTTTTTCTTTCTTCTTTATACATACATACTACATCTCATTATCAACCAGTCTATATTAGCAGCAGACACAGTACAGTACGGTAGTCCACGGCTGTAGCTACCTCTGTGTCGGCACTCGGCAGTCCATCCATAATTGTATACCACCTACCCGTGGTTTTTTTTTCTTTCTTCTTTATACATACTACATCTCATTATCATCCAGTCTATATTAGCAGCAGACACAGTACAGTACGGTAGTCCACGGCTGTAGCTACCTCTGTGTCGGCACTCGGCAGTCCGTCCATAATTGTATACCACCTACCCGTGGTTTTTTTTTCTTTCTTCTTTATACATACATACTACATCTCATTATCAACCAGTCTATATTAGCAGCAGACACAGTACAGTACGGTAGTCCACGGCTGTAGCTACCTCTGTGTCGGCACTCGGCAGTCCATCCATAATTGTATACTAGTATCCATCCATCTCCATTGTTTACCTGAGGTGCCTTTTAGTTGTGCCTATTAAAATATGGAGAACAAAAATGTTGAGGTTCCAAAATTAGGGAAAGATCAAGATCCACTTCCACCTCGTGCTGAAGCTGCTGCCACTAGTCATGGCCGAGACGATGAAATGCCAGCAACGTCGTCTGCCAAGGCCGATGCCCAATGTCATAGTACAGAGCATGTCAAATCCAAAACACCAAATATCAGTAAAAAAAGGACTCCAAAACCTAAAATAAAATTGTCGGAGGAGAAGCGTAAACTTGCCAATATGCCATTTACCACACGGAGTGGCAAGGAAC